>NC_056739.1:970566685-970771685 GCF_019279795.1 Protopterus annectens
TAGACCTACCATGACAACAAACCAAACACAAACACAAAAAAACATACTCGGAGGCTCTAAATAAAAATCTGCCTAAGCAGCAGAGACCTCCAAAGCAGACACCCAAGCAACCACTACCCCAAAACAAAACACGTGCAACACATAGCTCACAAAGCCAGTGTGCCGAACAGTCACAGCCCTTAAGGCTAAACAACACACCTGATACACTTGTAATAGGTGACTCTATCATCAGGCACACTGACGTCCCGCTCACCAGGCTGAACAAGGAGAAGGTCACGGTGAGCTGCCTGTCGGGCGATAGGATCCGCCACATAACACAAGCACTCAGGTCACTCAAAGGCAAGTACAAATATGACTCGGTCATTGTCCATGCTGGTGTGAATGACCCGAGACGTACCTCCCTGGACTATATGAAAAGAGACATAGAGGAGCTCTCTGAGCATGTAGCCCAGGCCGGTATGACCCTGACCTTGAGTAGCATCTTACCTTCACCAAGAATGATACCACAATATGAAGACAAGATGATCAATTTCAACAATTGGCTTAAGTATTGGTGTCATTCAAAGGGGATCCAATGCCTGTCAGCCTGGGATGACATGCTCGACAAGCCACGATGCTTCGCTAGGGACGGCTTGCACCTGTCACCCCTGGGCTTTCGGATATTGGCAAAGGCTCTTGCTACCACCATAGTGCCTTTTTTAGGCAAGGCTCAAAAGACAAACCCACCTCCATAGGTATCACAAGGGATAAGAAACTAAGAGTAATGCTACTCAATGCCAGAAGTCTAAACCTCAAGATGCACGTACTCAAAACTCTCCCTAGCATGGAGAACATCGATATCTGTGCAGTAACAAAAACCTAGTTCAAGGCTCCGGAGAGCACCCCAGCACTACCAGGTTATACCTCATACCATGCTTTTTGGCCCCAAAACTTGGACCGAACCACAAAAGGAGGGGGAGTATCAATATTCGTCAAAGATACCCACACCTCCAGGTTGGTGGCACAGCACGAAGCATCAGAGACTATCCATGTGCAACTAACAGTGGGTAAAACCACCTTCCAGTTTATAGCCTGCTACAGACCACCCTCCCAAACCCAGGAACCCCACTCGGCCTTCCTGAGAACACTGGAAAATATGAAGGTTTCTCCAAACACCATTATATTGGGCGACTTCAACTACCCAAACATAGACTTGGAGCATTACTGTAGCTCCAACACCCTAGCCCAAAGGTTCCTAGAATTTATAAACTCAAATGCTATGGAACAACTTGTTACCATTTCCACAAGAGGGGAAAACATACTGGACCTGATCATCACCAACATGGGGACTCTATGCTCCAGACCAGAAGTGTATCCTTCACTGGTAAGATCAGAACATAAACTAATCTCACTGGATATTCACATCCCGACTCTACCCCCTGCCCTGAAAACCACAGTGAAAAACTTCTCTAAAGCAAATTTCACACTCCTCAAAACCGATGTGGAATCCTTCAAAGCCCCCGGGCCTGTGGAAAATACGGCCCAGACCGCAGAATCCTTTATAAACGCATTCTATGAACACCTTCAGGAATGAATGGATCGTGCAATCCCAAATAAAACCAAGACCCAATCCTCCAGGCAGACGTCCTGTCTGGTGGACCCCAGCCATAAACAAACTATACAATAGAAGGAGGAGGCTGCTACATGATACAGCAAAATCCCAAAAAAGGAAGGCATCTCTGATCAGTATTAGCAAAAAACTACGGGCACTCATAAAATCGTCTAAGGCCAGCTTCGAGAGAAAAATTGCACAGGACACTAAGGATAATCATAAGGCTTTCTTTAGTTATGTTAGGAACCTGGGTGGGAATTCCCAGATATGCTCAGAATTACTCCAAAAGATACACCGAGCCCACAGACATTGCAAACATCCTAGCTGACAGGTTCAGCGCAAACCCCCCCCTCCCCACCAAAAGGGCAAATATCTATCCCAGCAGAGTGCTACCCCCCTGACATCTCAGATGCTCAGGTAAGAGCTGCCCTCTCCAAAGCAAAAATGGGACCAGACGGTGTCCCGGGCTGCGTCCTACATGAACTCCAAGAAGAGCTAAACCCAAACATAAAACTACTGTTCAATCTCAGCCTTACTACAGGATATGTACCCAAGGAGTGGCGTACAGCAACAGTGGTCCCTCTCCACAAAGGTGGTGCCTCAACGGATCCTGGAAACTATTGCCCCATAAGCCTGACTAGCTTGGTCTGCAAAGCTATGGAAATGATCATCATGGACCTCATAAATAAAGATATCGGGGACCTACAGACACTGGATCCTACCCAGTTCGGCTTTGTTAAGGGCAGATCCTGCCTCTTAAACCTGGTTGATTTCTTTGAAACAGTCACCAAGGCCATTGACGAGGGGAAGGTGGTCCATACAGCCTACGTGGACCTCGCAAAAGCCTTCAATACAATACCCCACTCGGGCATTATGGATAAGCTCACCAGCTTAAATATAAACCCCTATGTCACTAGATGGGTTGCAAACTGGCTCAAGGACAGAACCCACATGGTTAGAATTGCTGGAGCCATGTCAGACTCCAAACCAGTTACAAGTGGCGTCCCATAAGGCTCAGTCCTGGGACCTCTCTTGTTCGGTATACATTTCTCAGAGGTACAGGCCAACACGGAAGGACTGTGGCTGACCAAGTTCGCAGATGACTGCAAACTGGGCGCCATAATCGACTCTCCAGCCGACACAAGCATCCTACAAAAGGGCCTCATAGAAACAGACAACTGGTGCCACAGCCATGGCCTCAAGCTAAACGCCAAAAAGTGTACAGTCATCCCCTTTGGCAAAAACAAAGTGCCCACAAATTACCACATAGGTGGTAATCCATTAAGTACAGAAGAAGTAATTAGGGACCTGGGGACCCAAGCTGATAGCAATCTCTCACTTGACAACCATGTGGCCAAAGTGGTCAGAAAAACATTTTATATAGCCCACCTAATCATGAAGGGATTCATATCTAGATCAGGGGAGGTCATCGTGCCTCTTTACTCATCCCTCATCAGGCCCATAATTGAGTACAATGCCCCTTTTGAGATGTACCTTACCAGACACCTGCAGCAACTGGAAAGACCCCAAAAGTACCTCACCAAGAGGATCAAAGGGCACAAACAGATGCCATATGCTGCCCGGTTGAAGAAACTCCAGCTCTACTCAGTGGCATACCGCCTGCTCAGAGGCGATCTGTGCCTGACGTATAAAGCCATGTCCAACCCGGAATTAATGGACATGCTGCACCTCAGAAAATCCAAATCCCATTGAGCTACGCGCTCGAGAGACTTGAACCTCAGCACTGAAATAAATAGGACAAGCTGGAGGGACAGATTCATAACCCAGAGGCTCCCTTCACTCTGGAATAAAATCCCAGTCCAGGTTAGGCAGAGTCCCTCATTGACTCTCTTCAAGAGGAATCTTGATGAGTGGATGGAAGATCGTAGGTTTACCCCGGGTATCACTTCTGTGTCACTGTTAGACAGAGGCACAGTATACTAACCTCGAAAAAGGGCATATCAAAATTAATTTAAAATGGGTGGCGAAAGCCAAACACACTCTGGCTAGGCTCATAAATGCCCTAGGGCAGATAGCCTAGTATGAACCTATGTGTGTGTGTATTATACCTGTGTGTGTAACCTCAAGTAACCCACATATAAATCTATACACACACACACACACACACACACACACACACACACACACACACACACACACACACACACACACACACACAAACAGAAGCGCTACAGAATCCTAAAAGCCCAAAATCTTGAAAGTTCAAAATATTGAAAATGCACAGGATACCAACACTTACTACATTCCAGCATAAGTATATACAGAAATAAATAAACCACAAACCATACTATTCTTCAAGTACAAGCTGGGGGGGCAAGCCCCTCTTGCACCCCCCACACCCACTGCTAGTTAAATATATCAACTCCGAGATTGCACTTAGTGTAGTAAAGTGCAATCTCGGTGTTAATATATTTAAGTAGCAGGGGGTGTGGGGGGTGCAGGGCGGCTTGCCTCCCTGTGTACAGTTGAAGGGTAATGTGTTTCTGTATGTACTTGTGTTGGAATATGGTAAGTGCTGGTATCCTGTGTGTTTTCAGTATTTTGAGTTTTCAGTACTTTGAACTTTGGTGCAGCAATTAGTGTTGTTGCCTCACAGCAAAAGGTTCTCCTGTTTAACCCTCGGCTGGGGTGCCTTCTGTGCAGAGTCTGCATGTCCTCCCTGTGGTCGAGTGGGTTTCCTCCTGGTACTCCTGTTTCCTCCCACATCCCACAGACATGCTGTGGGTGGACTGGACACTAAAATGTGTCCTAGGTGTGAGTGCGTGCGTGTGCCTTCCGTGGAAGGTTGGACGCCGGGCTGGCAACTCAGCACCATAAAACTTCACTGCCGATCATGAGTGGACAAGTGATCCGCTGTGGCTATCCCTAACCAGGAAAAAGCTGAAAGAAGAAGAAGTAGTATTTTGGAATTTCGAGATTTTGGTCTTAGAATTTTGGGCTTTCAGGATTCTGTAGCACTTATATGTTGCATTACATATACAAGATTGTACAGATATTTACATATAAAAAATGAAATGCGTGTCCTTTTCCAATATGGTTTAGACCTGCTGTATGGAATGCTTTAAAAATATGGGCATTGCGCTTCATGCAAATAATCATGACATCATGATGTAGAAGACATGTATTTCAAATTAAGTGCCATACTCCATAGGTTATTACTAGGCTAACTATCACAGGGGGCCATTATAAGACTAGTCATGATTGTCAAAGGTGATAGTCAAACCCTGTTCTTTGTGTCTAAAAAGTAACCAACAAACATTATACACCCCCTCCAACTTGATTGAATAAAGCACAGAAACAGAACAGTCAAGTGCCATATGGCTGTGTAAGACTCGGAGCTAAACAAATTCTCACTCCAAGAACAGACAGCGTAGCCACCAGCATGTCTTACTCAGATGGTGAATTAATTAATTAAGTAATTAAATAAATAAATAAATTCAATTCACTCAAAATAGCATTCTTGCAGAGTTTGTGCCTAAAAACGTGCTACATACATAACAACTAAACCCGGCCTAAATGACCACATTAGTATAAAACCTTTCCTCATTCTTGATAGTTAACTGGTTATATTTACAATTATAATTATATTTACATTCTTATTCATGATTACAACTATATTGATATTTATATTCATATCTATCTATCAATTTTTCATCAATTCAGTTTCATTTCATTTTATTTTACATGTAGAAATGCGTATATATCATTAAGTATTGTTTATTATTCTCTCTTTTTTATATGTCCTTTATTGATGAGTTCTGTAGAAGAGGGAGTTACGGAGTTATATTCTTATATTTTTACATTTTTTATGATATATATATTTTTTTGGATTATGATGTTGTATTAACTTGATTCATCAATTGCATCACGGTTTAATTACCTTTATTACCTTTATTAACTTGAATATTCCTACCTATGCACGAATTACTTACGTAGGGGGTTATTACGTCACCATTTTACGTCTTGTGCGTACCCCTTTTTACATATTTACATTTTACACTTCTATGTATTTTATTATATGTAATTTACAATGTGTGTTTTTATATAGTATATTATAAGTTAGATTCCTTAGAAGTAAGGACATTCATGTATTCATCCATCGAACACCTTTAGACATCTTTTGATATATTTTTCACTTCTTCAACACATGTTTAAGTAGACTATTTATACATATTTACTATTTTTTACAATATTTAGTAGATTTGAAATGGTAGACATTCTTATACCATCAAACATTAGTTGCATTATAATGTTTAGTCAATCATTATCGCTACTAGCTTCACTGCAATCAGTTCAGTATATGTTTCTATTTTATGTATGTATGTATGAATATATATTTTTTATGTATGTATGTAGCACGTTTTTAGGCACAAACTCTGCAAGAATGCTATTTTGAGTGAATTGAATTTATTTATTTATTTAATTACTTAATTAATTAATTCACCATTTTGGCGCCTATTTGGACATGTTGAACTCTATTTAAGATCTCTGCTAAGGAGCTTCTGTGTTCTGATGAAATCTGCTTTTGATGAAAGCGCTCCACAACCTTGGACCTTGTGTATTGTGTGTGGTTTGGTTACATAGTATAGTATAGCCTTCTTATGCTTGTTGGAGTGGAATAAAACTGTTGGATATATCCTGTTGTTACTGTGGTTATTAGTAGGTCTTATTCCATTTGTTCTTGGTTTACTCAGTAAGTTATTAGAACTCTTGCAGAATATAACAAGTAATATCCCCTGAGAAAGTGAAAGGTTTAGTCCCACCCCGACTAGTCAGACTGTAAGATCAGTACAAACTACTGAAATTGTGAGAAATTAATGTATTTGTAATAATTCCCAGTGCTTCTTTTGCTATGCCACTGGCATATAGAGATAAAGCTCAGACTACCCAGATTTAATTTGTGGCTCAGTAGTTTGAAGGTATGGCTGGTAGGATGGGCATGTCCAAATTGGACAGGTGGGGGCTGGGAGCCAGCTGTCTCAGGCTGCAATTGACCACTACCAGAAGGCTGGAAGGGAGTACAAAGGATAGGGGCCAGTGCTGGGAATAATATGAAAGTGACCACCCAAGTCAATGAGGGTAGTCCTTGTTAGCCATGCAAACTGTGTGTGAGCAAATGGAGAGACACAGGAGATAAAGAGTGGTGCAGGTGCCTACATCATCATTATTATCCAATGGGGAAAATAGGGCCTTAAAGATAAAACTGCTCTCTCTGCCAGGGTGCCATTAAGAACACCAAACCTGCCATTATGTGCCTGTATGAAATCTCTTCCACATGTCCCCCAACCTAAGCAATCTGCAAAGGGATTCCCTACACCCCTAGGGAATGAATCGACTTGAGTCTGACAGTCACTGGCTCAAGAGGAAAAAAATAACTAGAAAAAAATGAGCAAACTCTTAAGTTCAGGCAAATTTGCAACGAGGAGAGGTGCATTTTAGTAATGAGTATTTTTACAAACTGTTTAGTAATTTGATTAAAACACTTTCTGCAGTTCATCAGCATCATGAAGTACAACACTGACAAAGCACTAAGGGTCTCATGACACATCTTCCTTACCTGGCTTATGGTCCTGCTGAACCTCATCATCTGAATGGTGGCGGATCTCATCGTCATCTGAATGTTCATCATCAAAGTGACGTTGTGGCTTACGACTTATTTGAGGAACTTGCTCATCATCGGAGCCCTGTTCTTGTTCATCCTCTGAAAGACCTGCTTTTTCATCTGTGAGTTTTCCTTTGTCAGTTTTCAGGGGTCGCTGAGGCTCATCATCATCAGACTGCATAGGGTGCTCAGCATCATCATCATCATCTGAATGTTTACGACCTTTGTTATCTAAATGACGCTCATCATCATCATCATCATCATCATCTGAATGTCTACGACCCTTGTCATCTAAACGACGCTCATCATCATCATCATCTGAATGTCTATGACCCTTGTCATCTAAATGTTGTTCGTCATCATCTGAATGCCTACGACCCTTGTCATCTAAACGAAGCTCATCATCATCATCATCTGAATGTCTACGACCCTTGTTATCTAAACGACGCTCATCATCTGAATGTCTACGACCCTTGTTATCTAAACGACGCTCATCATCATCATCATCATCATCTGAATGTCTACGACCCTTGTTATCTAAACGACGCTCATCATCTGAATGTCTACGACCCTTGTTATCTAAACGACGCTCATCATCATCATCTGAATGTCTACGACCCTTGTTATCTAAACGACGCTCATCATCTGAATGTCTATGACCCTTGTTATCTAAACGACGCTCATCATCATCATCTGAATGTCTACGACCCTTGTTATCTAAACGACGCTCATCATCATCATCATCATCTGAATGTCTACGACCCTTGTTATCTAAACGACGCTCATCATCATCATCATCTGAATGTCTACGACCCTTGTTATCTAAACGGCGCTCATCATCATCTGAATGTCTACGACCCTTGTTATCTAAACGACGCTCATCATCATCATCATCCAAGTACCGACGTTGCTTCTTTTTGTTGCTGTGTGTACGGTGCTTTTTGTTAACACCCTGCTGCTGAGGCATCTCATCCTCCGACTGCTGCTGGGACAACTCATCATCAGAGTGCTGAAGAGGTGTTTCTCCACTGATGTGATGAAACGGTGTCTCTCCATCACCTGGACGAAAGGGAGTCTCTACATCAGGATGCCGAAATGAAGTGTCTCCATCAGGATGACGAAATGGAGTCTCTCCATCAAGGTTACGAAAGGGAGTTTCTGCGTCAGGGTGGCGAAAGGGAGTTTCTCCATCAGGGTGGCGAAAGGGAGTTTCCTCCTCAGGGTAACGAAAGGGAGTCTCTTCCTCAACATGGCGAAAAGGAGTCTCTTCCTCAGCATGGCGAAAAGGTGTCTCCTCTTCAGCATGGCGAAAAGGTGTCTCCTCCTCAGCATGGCGAAAGGGAGTCTCCTCCTCTTCAGCACCACGAAAGGGAGTCTCCTCTTCTTCAGCATGGTGAAAGGGAGTCTCATCCTCATCATTATGCTGAATGGGTGTCCCAACAACCCTATGACCCTGTCTCTCTTTTTTATTTTTGTGATGGAACTGTTCCTTCCCATCAGAGTGTCGGCTGCGTTTACTATCAGAATGTCTATGCTGCACTTTGACACTTGAGCGCTGGTGAGGCGTCTCATCATCTGATTCCTCATGGTGTCTCTCATCATCAGAGTTATGATGGAATGTCTCTTCATCAGAAGGCTGAACAGGTGTCTCATTACCCGACTGCTGCTGATGTTCATCATCATCTGAGTGACGGTGACGCTCTTCTGTATCTGAATTTTGGTTCATTTCATCATCTTCTTCATCATCATTATCAGAATGCTGCATTTCATCACCAGAGTGTTGAGGCATGTCATCATCAGAGTGCCGGCTCATCTCATCATCATCAGCAGACTGGTGGTGGTCTTCATCTTCTGAGACATGTTGCTTTTCTTCGTCATCAGAATGCTCACTCTTACCATCTGAGCCCCATTTTTCATCCTCAGACTGCACTTCTTTTTCAGAAGCTTCTGCCTCAGAATTATGACTACCTGCATCTGACATGCGTTCTTCACCTTCGTCATCATCATCTGCTGCTTCCTGATGATCATCTGAAGCACTATGCTGTTCCATGTCAGACTCATCATTGTCTTTCTGCTCTGAATGCAGAGAAGCTTCAGAAGCATTATCAGACCTTTCAGATCTGTTGTCACTTTCACTGTTATGAGAGCCTACTTCTTCTCTCTCTTCTTCACTGTCATCACCAAACAATTCCTTGTTGCTAGGCTTTAAAACATCTCTGTCTTCAAAATCATCATCTTCATCCTCATTGACATCTTTTTCACTTTCACTTCTAGACACAATGCTAGGAGAAGGAGCCTGCTCCTGATCAGATTCAGATCCATATCCAGCTCTCGGATTGTACTCTACAGAGGAGAAAAGAAAAGGGCATTACTTCATTGTTTAATAAATCCTCAAAACAAAACACACACGTTTCCAAAACAATTAACACCTACCTACAGAAGTAAAAAGAAATGCTCACCATTCACTCAATCAAAACTAAAGGGAAGCACCACTCTCAAACTGAAAAAATATATCTTGTACTTGATATCCTGTGCACAACAAAGCACCAAAAACAGTAGGTATTTCATTATGTTTTGAGGGGAATATCATATTGATATGATTTTAATTTTTCAGTCTTGTCCTCCTTCAAGAAGAAAGGACTGAGCCCCTGTGACACTGTTCCTCTACTGAATTCAGTAGTAGTAGTGGTTGTGCTCTCAGAAATATATTTTTAACATTATCTTAAAAAGCACAGTCAGTGCTATCTTTTTAACATAATTTCACTGACTTGTACTTTTTAAAGGCCTTACATGGTCCATTAACATTTTCTTCAACATAAATGAGGTAAAAAGTTTTTTTAAAAATTGCAGTCTTAAAAAAAAAAAAAAAAAAAAACGGACTGTCCTTTCCTCACATGCTTGCTAGGTTTGAAAACTGTCCATTCTGTTCATTCATTGGGAACTAACTACTACTTCAAAGATCTAGTAAGCCAAATTGACTGGTGGTCTGCAGATTGTGGTACTATGTTCAGCTCTGTGGTTGTGTAAACAAAAAATGCTTCACAGGCCAAAAAATAATTCATCAGTTTATGTAATGCTGCAATACAGCTCATCTCTACCCTACTTATAAAGCCCATATCAATGGCTACGAAAGTTCAAGTTAAACTTCTTCCTGTAGTTACTTACTGCTTAAGAAATCACTTTATTGACTAAAAAGACCCAGTTTCAAGATGTAAAACCATGGGTGGTAACCAAAAGTAAAAAACTACAAAATCACTTTGGTGTACAGCAGAGAGTCGATTAACTGAACATCAGTTATCCAAACCCATCCTTCCAAAGTTTTCGGGTAGGAAAAATCAAAGTCTGAATATGTAAACATTATATGTATTCGCTTGTGTGAAAAATATTCTTTATTGTCCAATGGACTTGCTGAACAGTTGAAAGTGTATTTAAGATTTTAGAAATTTTTTATCCGGTTCAATGTGTGCTTGATTATCTGAACAGTTTGATTATCCGAACTACCCTAGGTCCCAATTAGATCGGATAATCGACACTTTACTGTAGTCTATGCCATGCAGGCTGAAACAAATTATTTTCTGTAAGAATGTAACATTTGACTAGGAAACATGATGGAGTCTTCACGATCTGTAGGATGGAATCAAGAGGAAATGGATAAAATGAACGGTTTCTGGGCACTAAATATCTGGTTGATATGCAAGGGGTGAAATAACTTTAGAATAAAATTAACTGCACTTGAAGTGAAGTATTCCATTAACATGACTTTAAAACAGTACAATGTTTACTTTCAGCAGACAAAGTAGGCTTTCAGAGTGTCAAGAACTGGGAGTGCCACATATTACCAGATAGGCAATAAATCTTAACAAGCCACTGAGTAACTAAGCACTAATTATTTGCTTATAAACATTTAGCGACCACATTACACTATTAGTACCCTATATTTTCCAGTGATCATTAGTGCAATACCTGTTTCTATAAATTTAGATGGGTCCTAGCTGACATCCCAATAAAGCTGCAGATACTGCACTTGTACACTAAACGTTTAATCCATTTTGCAATGGTGCAGCAAACAGCATACAAAAACTACTTCAAAAATGCAACAATGGTATCTCAGAAGACACATTTTGTCTGTATGTTGTCTAAAATACAAACCGTGACTGACACTTTTGTACTCCTACTACCCTCTTTTATTACCACCCAACAAAGTGTATCACTCAAGACATGCCTAGTGCCATAGAAAAGCCAAAGTTTTTTCATACATCACCACTGGTGGTAGGCTAACTCTGGCCTTACCCTCACTTTTTTTAAAACTCGCTCATACTTACATAATGCTAAATTAATAAAGCAAACATGAAAAATAAAGGGAAGAGGTATTCCAAAAGTAAAGGCTATGGAAAGAGAGCACCATGTGAACACTCAAGATGGAGGCCAGAATGCTCACATAACTTTTAATTTAAGCTTGGTGTAAGTCAAGTTATAGGCATATGAGGAAGCCTGTCCTACATTTACTAAATCATGCAGTGTGTGTGCACACTAGACTTGGTCAGTTTTTATGCTGTGCAAAAGCAAGACTGTTCAAAAGAATATACATGCTGAACCAAAATACAAAAAAAAAAAAAAAAAAGGAGACATTTGTTGACACTGCTAAGCTGCAAAAGATTCAAGGCAGCAAATTCTGAAAACAAAACTCAGGCACTCAAACAATAATAGAATGGTGAATATAAACTAGACACAGACGAACAATGCAATGCCTTGTGGGAAAATGCTTATAAACTGGGAGTGAATGAAGTCAGTTATGTGTACATTCTTAAGCAACACCACGGAGTCAATAACTGCGGACAAGTCTGAAGAACAGACTATTTGCTAAAACAGGCACCTGAAGTTATTTCTCCTTACAGTTTGAGTCATTTGGTAAAATGAATTCACAGGTTAAAAAAGTCTGCTTATGTTCAAATACCTCAATACAATGCAGAAGCACAGCAATGATATCCTGCATGATACTCCAATTCATATAGAGGCTTAGGAAGACTGTCAAGAGAACACTATACACAAATAAAACCCAATGCTGCAGCAGTAATCAGTGTTGTTGAAAATAACTGTAGCAATGAAAAGTAAAACTGAACCAGTACTGAAGATTCAGACTTCATATAAAAAAGAAATCAGAGTCAACAAATTGAATGAATACTACAGTAGCATATTATTGGATCTGTAAATATGTATACATATTTTTTAACATATCCTTGTTATCAGTACATGCATTTTGTTCATTTATGTGATCTTTTTCGTCTGGGCTATGCCTGCAAATGATCCACTGAGATCAGTGGACTAGCCAACAACTGTAAATAAAAAATAATAAATTACTAAATTACTATTGTAAATAAAGACAAGATTCACCTCTTATTTCATAAGATCAAAATATAGTGAAAGCATTACCCTTTACAGCTGAAGAAGTGGTTTCAAGATAAATCACCTGCAAAGTTTTTTTCCCCAGTACTAGATGTAAAACATTCCGTCAGATAAACTAGACAAAGCAAACACTATACTGTCTAAATTTCATAAGCCACTGTAAGACGGACATCTTTTAGACTGCTGTCTGGTGTATCATCATTAAAAGAGGTGTTCTGAAGAGCTACTGCCCAAGTAACTGAAGCTTGGATGGTGTTACAAACATAACTGAAGATTTACGGGTATGGAGTCAGAAAAAGGGAAGTCACAACTGATAAATTACTGAATAGATCAACCCAGTGCCATTTCAGTTTAAATAAATGCAAATTTAAAATAAGGGTGGCAAGTCTGAAATACATGTCTCATTCTAAAGATAGTATGAAACTTGACCCAGGAAAAATTTCAGAAACTATTTAAATGTCAATGTCAGGAGAAAAATGGTATTGCAGAGGATTCTAGGAATTGCATCACATAAGGAGCATCTTACAAAGCTTATATCTAACACGTCCGTCTTTATACAGGTGCTTAGAGCAAGACACAGCTTGGGAATGGTGCTATTAAAATTAAAAGCATTTTAAAATGACAAAAAAAATGGGACAGATGAACCCGGGATCTTACAAGACATCACACCAACTGTGCAAGTGTCCAACAGCATTCAGAGAAGCACAACACAGACAGGCTTTGCAGACAAGGTAATTTTAGCAACAGTATATGGATGTGAGAAATTCCATCAATATCTGGATGATAAATAAGTTCATGTGGAAACAGGAAACAAATCCTTGCAAATCAAAAAAGTATTTACCTCCAAGACTATAGTGGCTGCTACTTGGTTTACAAAAGTACACTCTGTAAACAAAATCAGGTAAACAGATATGGTGAGTACAGTGAATTCAGCAAAGTAGTACAGAGAGTTGCTAAAACATCTTTCACAGATTCTGTGAATAACACTGCAGTTACCAATGGCAGATGAAAAAGTAAATGTTTTACAAGTGTCCTAACACTGACTAAGAAATAAAAACATTGAAAGATATTATAAAGAAAGGCTATTCTAAAAAAAATAATCAGAAAGGAAACCATGTATTATTTTTCTCATTCAAGGAAAAATGAGAAGTTATGTACCTACCATAACGTTCCATGTTAGTTGTCTTCTTCTCGCCTTCTTTCTTGCTGGATGGGTTCGGAGCCGACCCACGGCTCCGACTTGGCCTATACTAAAGCTCGCGAGCTATTTTTACCGGCTCGAGGCTACCCTATATCCCACAATGCTAGGTGCTAACTACCCAGATTTCATTTGATAGCTGAAACCATAGCAGTTCTGATCTCCAAAATGAGAAGAGGAAACCTCACTCGTAAGTCACCTAGACCTATAGCTACCAGTAAGGATAGCCAAGGGGACTAATACTGAGGCAGAAAGAAGATCCCCAAGGATCCTTAGGTCTGTCCAGGCTAGGGGGATGGGGGGTGGGACACAAGAAAGAAGGCGAGAAGAAGACAACTAACATGGAACGTTATGGTAGGTACATAACTTCTCAATGTTAAGTTGTCAATCTCGCCTTCATTCTTGCTGGATGGGACAGCGTCCCTAGCACCTTCACCCTGGGTGGCTCATCGGAACAGACTCTTGAGAACGGTGGAACCAAAATTAGCCCGGCTTCGGGAGGCCATGTCTAATTTGTAATGAGAGATAAAGGTATGAGGAGAGGCCCATGTGGCTGCCGCACAAATGGAATCTATTGGTAATCTACCTGAAAAGCTATTGACGTGGCTAATGCTCTAGTTGAGTGAGCCCTGGGCCTTGACAGTAGCTTTTGGAGTCTGAGGTCATAGATGAAAGTAATCACAGAGGCCAGCCATCCTTACTTTTACTTTTGAAACTTACGTTACTTTTGAAACTGGAAGGCCTTTCTTGCCTGCCGCAGAAGATAGGAAGAGCTGCTCAGATTTCCTAACTTGCTTGGTTCTATCCAGATAGTCCACGATACCACACCAAGAACTTTATTAGATAAAGCTTTCGGGTCTACACCCTTCATCAGTATGAGTCATTACAAAAAAATCAACATTTAAATAGGAGAACATAAAATCACATGCTTCAGCCCATCCCACTATCTAATTAACAATCAAAACTAAAAGTAATATACAACTCATAAAGGTCTATATAAAAAATACTAAAAAGAAGACAAAAATCTTGCTTTACATAAAAACTCTTCTGTTCAAAATAAAACATAAAAAATATTAATAGCTTATATAAACATTTAATATATCTATACACAAAAAGGAGAAGTCACTGATAACATCTAACAGCCTATGGTGTACTACATCAGGTGAAAAAAAACTTGTCATAACCTATTAAAGCCTCTCTCTCTCTGCCTTTTAACTAATACTGGCTTCAAGCTAACTGCATTATTCAAACCAGGGGGTACATCTGCCTGTAGCCTAATAATCCACTCTAATTCTCTCAACTCCAAAGAATTGTTAATGTCACCTTTCCTTAAACTCACTTCCATTTTACTTAATACCCTAAATTTAAATACATGTCTTTCACCTTTCTCCATGGCATGCTTACTCAGAGCATTTGTCAATACTTTTCTTCTTACTTCAGATTTATGCTGCATTATTCTCTCTCTTAGTTTTCTGATAGTTTTGCCCACATAGAACGATGTACATAAAGTACACGTAGCTAGATACATTATCCTTTCCTCATTACATGCAGTTAATGTTTTTATAGCAAAAACTTCTCCTGTTGTCGGATGTTGAAATTCAATGTCTCCTTCATATAAATCATTGCAACAGGAACAATTGTAACATTTAATCATCCCTTCTATTTTATTTTTTCTTTTAGTTTTAACCTGAAAATCTTTATAGCATATTTTCTGCTTCAGAGCTTCACAGCTCCTATAAGCAAACCTTGGTTTATCACCTACAATTGATCTTATCTCAAGCATAGCCAATAAAATTGGCCAATCCCTTTCTACTATATTACACACACTCCGTGTATTTAAATTGTATGTTGCCATATACCTCAAGGTTTCAACAACTGCAGGTGAACCATCATTTGCTTTCTCATTACCAACCGCCAATATTGGTCTATATTTAATCTGTCTACCCTCTATTACTTCTTCCCTTATCTATCCAGATAGTAACGGAGCTGACGATGAACGTCCAGAAAATGCAGCTTTTGTTCCACTCTGTTGGGAGTAGTTGGGGAAGAAAACTGGGAGATCGATAGTCTGGTTTAAATTTGCCTCAGAAGAAACCTTGGGTAAAAAGGACGGGTTAGTCCTGAGAGACGCTGTCTTTATGGAAAACTAGATAAGGTGGACAAATGCAAAGGGCATGAAGTTCTGATACACTTCTCGCAGATGTTATGGGACTAGAAAAAGAGCCTTCCAAGAGAGCAATTTCAAGGAGCAGGAAGCCGCAGGTTCAAAGGGGGGAAGAATCAAGGAAGTTAGAACCAAATTTAAGTCCCACTGCGGTGGGGGGTCTCTGATTGGGGGCTCAAGCAAAAAGATACCTTTAAGAAAAGTTTTACAAAGCTTATGGGACAGGATACTGGAGTCCGAAAAGCCTACATCGAAATTGCTGCTAACTGTACTCTGATGGTGGAGGAAGAAGACCCTGAGTGAAACAGTTCGGCTAGGAAGTCTAGGACTGATTGGATAGGGGCAGTAAAAGGATCTACATTTCTAGCTCCTGCCCAGAAGGAAAAACGCTTCTACTTGCTGGCATAAATCCTTCTGGTAGATGACTTTAGGGAAGCTATAAGTATATCATGCACAGAATGGGAAATAAGGGGAAGCCTGGCTAGGGTTGGAATTGGAGCAACCAAGCTGTGAAGTTGAGAGATTGGAGGGAGTGGTGCAGCTGTCCCGACTGATGGGTCAAGAGATCTGGCACTGGGTCCAGATACCAGGGCTGCCCCAAGAGGTAACGATGCAGGAACAGAAACCATATCTGTAGAGGCCAGTAAGGAGCAATGAGGATCATGGTGGCTCTCAAGGCGGTAGCTTTCTGAATCAATTAAGTGATTAATGGAAAGGGGGGAAAGGCATACAGAAGTCCCCGGGGCCAATCATGGACTAGAGCATCTCTGGGGGGGGGGTGGCCGGGAAGAGAGTGAAGAAGTCGTGGCACTTGCTGTTTTGAGGTGTTGCAAAAAGACTGCAGCAAGGTTGACCCCATTTCTGAAAAATTTCTTCCACTACTGCTTGTTTGAGAGACCACTCGTGTGGCATGAGAATGGCTCTGCTCAACCTGTCTGCTATGATGTTGGACTTCCCGGGGATGTGCGTTGCTATCAGAAACCGCTGAGAGGAGATCGCCCACTGCCAAAGTCTGAGTGCCTCTTGACATAAGGGATAGGACTTGGTTCCGCCCTGCTTGTTGATGTACCACACTACGGACATATTGTACGTCTGAACTGCAACAGTCCCGATGGGAAGAGAGTCCTGAAGGGCTTGCAAAGCTAAAAGTACTGCTCTCATCTCCAAGACATTTATGTGCAGATGGCACTCGAAAGGCTGCCATGTGCCCTGGACCGTCCTGCCCTGAAAATGCCCCCCCCCACCCGATCAGGGAGGCATCCGTTGTCACCGTGGCGACCGGGGGAGAAGGAACAAATGGTTTGCCCTGAAGGAGTTGAGAGGAGACCATCCACCAAGAAAGGTGTTTCTTGCAAGACAGGGTTATTAAGATGTTGTGTGACATTGGAAGCTGTTGAAAGGACCACTGGGGAAAAAAGCATCCACTGAAGGATCTGCATATGAAAGCGAGCTAGGGGAAGTAGAGTAATGGCTGCCGCCATGAGACCTAATACCTTCAGGACAAACCTGGCCTGGATTTTGTTGTTCTGAAGGAGGATGTGAACATGTCTGCGAATATCTAAAACTCTTTGCTCGGTTAGTTTTGCAGAGAGCCGGACTGTGTCCAAGGTGGCGCCTATGAAGGTAATAGACTGACAAGGCGACAAGGTAGACTTTTCGAAATTTATGGAGATACCTAGCCCTTTAAAAGTATGAATGGTGTAATCTCTGGAGAGGAGAAACTGATGCCTGGTGGTGGCAGTGAGGAGCCAGTCGTCTAGGTATGGAAACACCTGGAATCCTTGATGCCTCAGATGAGCCATAATTGCTGCCATGCATTTGGTGAACACTCGGGGGGGCTGTAGGTGAGACCAAAGGGCAGGGCTCTGAACCGATAGTGACTGGCTCCCGAAGCGGAGAAACCTCCTGGAGCGCCTGTGCATCTTGATGTGGTAGTACGCATCCTGAAGGTCTACTGAGCACATCCAATCGTCCTGACCCAGAAAGGGTAGAATGGACTGTAGCGTGACCATCCGGAACTTCGTTCTTCTTACAGACTTGTTTAGTCTGCTGAGATCCAATATTGGTCTCCAGTCCCCTGTCTTTTTTGGTACCAAAAAGAACTTGGAGTAGATTCCGGATCCTTGTTGGTCTGCTGGGACTGGCTGGATGGCTCTTTTTGTTAGCAGTTTTGATATTTCTAGTACTGCTTGTTCCCTTAGACTGGGTGGAATGTCTGGGAGGGGTCCTTTTGGCTGAGTTGGGGTGTGGATAAAAGGAATTTTGTAACCCTCAGATATAAATCGACTGTACCCATTTGTCTTGGGTGAGTGAAAGCCAGGCTTCTGGGTACACTGATAACTTTGGACTGCCTCCAAAGGTTGACAGTCGGGCAGCTTCTCAGAGATGCTGGAAGGGTTTGTCAGAAAGAGACTCTCTGCTACCCTGATTTTGCAGACCTCCTCTGCCCCAAGGGTGGCGTCCGTTATTGTTCCCCCCTGCCTCTAGAGGGGAACTGACCTCTTGTGTCAGGTGCGACCTCTTGTGGTTTATGGAACCACATTTTCCCACCCTTCTGACCCTTAGGATATGGTCTAGACGAGGTGGAAAAACAGACTCCCACAGCAGAGAGAGTCTTGCCTTCTTGCTCGCATCGGGTCAAAGTACCCTTCACCTGAGATCCAAACAAAGCTGAACCGTCAAAGGGGGAGTTAGTGAAGGACGCCTTAAAGGGGTCTGCAGAGTTACAAAGCCGCATCCAGGAGTGACGCCGTAAGGCCACGCCTGTGCCTGCAGCCCTACTCGCCCCATCGGCCGCATAGGAAATAAGCCGCATGGAGGAGTTGACAATGGAATTAAGGGTTGCCAGCTGGGAGTTGATTTTGTCCTGAGACCCCGCAGCTGTTGGATCCTGTAGGACCTCACTCACTTCTTTGAGCATGTCTCTTTGAAGGCGGGTGAAGTGGCACAGATAATTCAGCGACCGCATGACAAAGGTCGCTGAAGAAAACATCTGCTTGCGCATCTATCCATAGTCCTAGACTCCTTGTTAGGAGGATGGACAGGTACTGAAGGATCAGCCAGTTCCTTCTTAGTGGCTGCAGCCACCACCATGGCATCAACTGGGACACCCTTGGCTAAAAACTGTTTGTCCGAAGGAGCTGTTATGAATTTTGAAGGCCTCCGTGGGGTAGGTTCCATCGTATCAGGGGCCGTCCACGCCTTCCGCGCCACCACTTCCATGAGGGGGTCAAAGGGCAGAGACACCCAGGAGGTGGAAGGGTGAAAGCCAAACACCTCTAGGTAAACCGACTCGTCCTCGGAAGGATTAAGGGTAGACCAGTTCCCCTCTGCTTAAGGATCTCAAGGATGTCTGAAAAGGAGACATCCTCAGAGGGGGACCGTGGGGACCCTTCCGACTCATCCAAGTCGGTATCCGATGTAATGGACTCAGGGGAGTCCACATGCTTCCTCTTACATTTCCTCTTCTGAGGGGGTTCCCCTGACGGATCAGGGGAAACCTCGGAAGAGGAGAATATTCCCAATGGGGAAACCTGAGGCATTGGATCTCTACGGTCAGGAATGAGAGGGTGAGTAGAGACGGCAGCAGGCACTACAGAGGGAGGAGCTGAGGGTGCTGACCATGGAGCAGGCACAGGGGCCAGCACGCTCCTCATGATTTCGAAGGCGCCCCTATCAGGCAGGGTAGAAGGTCCCCGCTTCGAAGAGATAAGGACCCCTCCCGGCACCAAGAGGGACGGCTCCGAAGCCGATGTCGGGGCCGAACTTACCAGCGCGGAAGCTCTGAGAGGGAGAACGGGGTCGGACAAGGGTCCGATGCCACTCGCCCCCTCAGAGCCGACGAGGAAGTCCATGCGCCTGGATCCCTCCAAGGATGGGACCATGGAAGAGGACGGAGCCGAAAGGTGAGGTATTAGCTCCGACGTGTCGATGGCCACGGCTCCCACAAGCTCCGGCTCCAAACTCAGAGGAAGAGTCGGAGGAGGAATCGAAGATAGGGTGGGAATAGCCATTGTCTGTTGAGAAGGGCTATGGAGTATCTGGGCTAGTGCCTAAGACTTAAGAAGTCTACTAACCACCCTCTCGAGGTCATGGTCCGAGAGCCTGGAAGACCTAGAGGAATGGGTTTGATGGCTCCGCTCCGTGAGTAAGGGAGACCTCGGAGCCGAGTGAACAGATTCCAAGGACGGAGATCTGGACCGTTTATGGCTGGCAGATGGCACTGACACAATTATTGGCGCCGACTGAGTCCTAGAAACATCGGCTCCAGTTCGAGCCGATGTAGAAGCAGTCAGAGCACCCCCGGTCGAAGGCTCTGAACACGGAGCCGATGGCTTGGATGGTTTCGAAGGCTTCCCCGACGATGACTTGGCCGGGGAACCTTCAGGCTTTAATAAGCCCCTCAAAATTAACTTATTTCTGCATTCCTGCAGGACTCTTGGACTGAACGCATGACAGACAGAACAAGAGTCCTGCAGGTGCAGAGGGCCCAGGCAATAAACACAAGAAGTGTGACCATCTGTCAGCAACATTTTCTGACAGCACGAGTCACACTTCTTGAAGCCTGAGACCCTGGTGTCTTTAGACATCCTAAAAAAGGACAAAAATACACACACACACACACACACACACACACACACACACACACACACACACACACACACCTTAACACAAACTAAGTCAGTCACACAACAATTTAACATGACAATTTAAAGAAAAGGGGAATGGACCCAAAGGCCTAACCTTTTAACCAAACAAGGGGGTTAGGAATTAAGGGATTAAGGGGGACCGGAAGGGAGTTTAGCTAAGAAGGTAAGCTAATGGGATGGTCGCTAACAAAAAACTAACTGAAAAACTGACTAAAAAGGAGAAATTTAAGAATTATAAAATCCAACCTGCAGAGCCGGTAAGAAACGCACCTCGCAGCTGTAAGCTGCAAACGAGATCAGGGTAGTTAACGCCTAGCATTGTGGGATATAGGGTAGCCTCGAGCCAGTAAAAATAGCTCTCTAGCTTTAGTATAGGCCGAGTTGGAGCCGAGGGTCGGCTCCAAACCCATCCAGCAAGAATGAAGGCGAGACTGACAACTTAACATTAAATTGTTTCCAACACTTATACTTCAATGCTGCGAAAATTTAATCACATATGAGTGCAAATGCTTGACAGGATAAATGAACCACATCTGGGAACTGTAAAGTACAAATAAAGAACAAGATAGACAATGTTTTTGGCCAAAAGTCATCTCAAAACAGAAAGCACAAAGACATGGGAAGAGAGATGATATAATTAGAAGTTATGTACTCACCATAACGTTCCATCTGAGTAGGTTGTTCATTTGTCTGCAACCTGTGGGTTACAGATCCGATATCGGATCCGAGCCGGCAACTTGTTTCAAGCTAATGGATCCGAGCTCCTAGCTCCTCCCTTCACCCATAATCCCCTGCTAACCCTCCATGACATCAGATCGAGTTTGCACCTCAATATATATCCAACAAAAGGATATCTAACTACTAGTAGATCCGAAGAAGGCCAGGGGGAAGGAGGGGGGGATGGTTGCAGACAAATGAACTACCTACTCAGATGGAACGTTATGGTGAGTACATAACTTCTAAATCTGAAGTAGGATGTTCATTTGTCAGCAACCTGTGGGACAGAGACCCCAGCTACCTGCACCTTGGGTGGCCATCATGGAAGGATATTACGAAGCACCACAGAGCCAAAGGATGCTCTCCCTCTAGAAAGCACGTCTAGTTTGTAGTGGTTAATAAAGGTATGAGATGAAGCCCAAGTGGCTGCAGAAGAAATATCATCAATGGAACTCTAGACTTGAAGGCCGCAGAGGTAGAAATGGAGCGGGTGGAATGAGCACGAACTCCTTCTGGTGCGGGTCTACCCGAGGCTTGATACGCCAGTAGGATACATTGAGAAATCCAGCAAGATAAAGATACTTTAGAGATAGCTTTCTCCAAGTTAAATTTGGCAAAGGAAACAAACAGCTGGTCGGATTGTCTATGGCCAGCTGTCCTAGGAGTATAAAAGCGAAGCTGCCTATGAACATCTAATGAATGCAGCTTGTACTCTCCCTTATTCTGATATTTAGGGAAGAAAACCGGTAAATTTATGGATTGATTTATGTTGGTTTCTGATGCTATCTTGGGAAGAAAGGAGGGATTGATCCTGAGGTACACTCTATCTGGGTGAAAGATCAGGTAAGGAGGCTTCACAGAGGGAGCTTGAAGCTCCGACACTCTTTTCGCTGAAGTGATGGCTACAAGGAATGCTGTTTTCCATGACAAGAATTTGAGATCTACTGAAGCAGCGGGTTCAAAGGGTGGAGCAGTCAAGGCTTGAAGAACTAATGTAAGATCCCAGGGGGGTACGGCTTCCTTTACAGGGTCTAAGTAAAAGGTGCCCTTGAGAAAGGTTTTACACAACTTGGCTGACATCAAAGGCCCTGTATCATGTCCCACATGGTAATGTGATATGGCTGCCAATTGCACTTTGACAGTTGAACAACTAGCGCCTTCCTGAAAGAGTTCAGTTAGGAAGTCTAATATGGATGGAAGAGGAGCCGTAAAGGGATCTAGATCATGATGCTCTGCCCAGATGGAAAAACGTTTCCATTTACTGTGGTACACTTTCCTGGTGGAGGGCTTATGCGCTGCCATGAGGATGGCTTTGACTGGTGAAGAGATACCGGGAGTCCTAACTAGGAGTGGAACTGGAGCAACCAAGCTGTCAGTTTCAGATTGTCCAGGTTTGGAGTTGGTAAGTTCGACGGATGGGAGATGAGATCCGGAGTGGGATCTAGAATCCAAGGGTGATTCACAAGGTGAGACCACAGGTAAGGGAACCAAATTTGCCGAGGCCAGAATAGGGCAATGAGGATCATCTTGCTCCCAAACCGTGAGGCTTTCTGTAAGAGTTGTATCATTAGTGGTAGAGGAGGATAGGCATAGAGTAGACTGGGTGGCCAAGCATGCACCAGAGCGTCTCTTGGAGTTTCTCCTGGAGGGCGGATTAGAGAAGAAATTGCCGCATTTGGTGTTTGATGGAGATGCAAAAGATCGCAGCAGGGTTGCCCCATGTAGCTAATATCTGCTTCGCTACTAGTGGATTGAGAGGCCACTCGTACGGGGTAAGAAGGGTGCGGCTGAGCTTGTCCGCTAGGATGTTGGTCCTCCCTGGAATGTGCGTTGCAATCAGAAAACGGCTGGAGGAGATCGCCCATTCCCACACTCTCATGGCTTCGCGGCATAGAGGGTAAGATCTGGTTCCCCCGTTTGTTGATGTACCAGACCACCGACATGTTGTCCGACTGAATTGCAATCGTTCCTGTGGGGAGGAGGCCCTGAAGTGCTTGCAACGCCAACAGCACCACTCTCATCTCCAGAACGTTTATATGCAGGGAGGTCTCTGTATCGTTCCACGTGCCTTGAACTGTCCTGCCTGAATAATGCCCCCCCCCCCACCCGAGGCGGGAAGCGTCCGTGGTCACCGTGGCGAGAGGGGGAGAGGTGCAGAAGGGACGGCCTGTATGGAAGTTCGAGGCTTGGAGCCACCATAGTAGCGCCCTCCTGCAAGCCTTGCTGATAGCAATGGGATGGTGGAGAGGAAGGGATAGAAAGGACCATTGCACTAGCAGAGTCCATTGCAGTACCGCATGTTCAAACGGGCATGGAAGGAGCGTGTCGCTGCCGCCATGGAGCCTAGTGCCCTCAGGACCAATTCGCTGGTGAAGCCTCTGATTGGAGGATAGCCCGCATGAAGTTGTAAGTTCCGGATTCTCTCGAGGAAGTTAGGAAGGCTCGCAAATCTCTGGTGTCTATTCTGGCACCTATGAATTCTATGACCTGCGTTGGAGCCAGTAGAGATTTGCCGACGTTGATAGTAATGCCTAACTGTGGGGCTAGACGGAGAAAGAAGTCTCTGGCTGAGCAAAGTAGATGCCTTGTTGGTGCGGTCAGGAGCCAGTCGTCCAGGTACGGAAAGACCTGCATTCCCTGGAGTCTCAGGTGGGCCGCAATCACTGCTAATACCTTGGTGAACACCCTGGGGGCTGTGGTGAGGCCAAAGGGAAGGACCCTGAACTGGTAGTGACTGGCCCCCAGCCAGAAGCAAAGGAACCTCCTGGATCATTTGTCCATTAAAATGTGGTAGTACGCATCCTTGAAGTCTATGGAGCACATCCAATCGTTCTCCCTCAAAAGGGGGAGAATAGACTGAAGAGTGACCATCTGGAATTTTTCCTTGGTTACTGACAGCTTCAAGCGGGAAAGGTCTAGGATCGGTCTCAAGTCCCCCGTCTTTTGGCACCAAAAGAACCTGGAGTAGAACCCTAATCCGAGCTTGTCTTGGGGATGGGCTGGATGGCTCTTTTCTTAGTAGCTGCTGAATTTCTGCAGCTGCGGCCTCCTCTGATCGGGTGGTACATCGGGGAGGTTCTTGGATTTGGGGACATGGAGTAGTGGTATTATGTACCCTCTGGATATAATGCGAAGCAGCCAGCGGTCTGTTGTGATGGACTCCCATGCCGCTAGGTGTTCCGAGAAGCGCCCCCCCGACTGCCTCCAGAGTGGAGCAGCCGGGCAACCCCTCAGGGCTGCTGCGCGGGCCGCTCAGAGAAAGGTTCTCTGGACCCAAAGTTTCTCGGAGCCCCTCTGCCCCTGGGGCGGCGTCCTCCCTGTCCACCTCTGCCACGGTAGGACTGGTTGTCCGGAGCTGGTTGGGAATGTTGTGATTTTCAGAACCACATCTTCTTCTGACCCTTTTGGTTCCTCGAAAAGGACCGCTGGGGAGCAGAGAAGCGGACTCCAACGGCAGACAACGTCTTCCTGTCCTTCTCGCTCTGGGCAAGTGTCTCGCGAACTGTTTTGCCAAATAGGGCAGAACCATCGAAAGGGGCGTTCGCGAAGGACGCTTTAAAGGGCTCTGCAAAATCGCAATGACGGAGCCAGGCCTGACGTCTCATGACTAGGCCTGCTCCGCTAGCCCTAGTGGCTCCCTCTGTGGCGTGGGACAATAGCCGCATAGAGGTGTTTGAAATTGATCTCAGAGTGGCCATTCGGGTGGAGTACAATTGTTTGTCATCCTCCGACATGGACTCAGGGGGGGATGCAGCGTATTCTTTGATAAGATCCCACTGCATCCTGATGACATGTGCCATATAGTTCAGAGACCTTACCGAGAAGGTCGCTGAGCTAAAGACTCGCTTCCCTAAGCGGTCCATCAAACGGGACTCTTTGCTCGGTGGATGGACTGAGGGGCTCTCCTGAGCCAATTCCCTCTTCGTGGCTTCCGCCGTCAACATGGCATCTATGGGGGGCCCCTTACTCCAATGTGATCGGTCTGAGGGGGGCCTAAGAATCCTATCCAGGCATTTCGGTATTGGCTCCACAGTGTCCGGATCCTTCCATGCCCTGGTGGTAATGAGGTCCACCAGGGGGGTCGGCCGGAGGGGACACCCAAGAGGTAGACGGGCCTGCCTCGAATGCCTCCAGAAACACGGACTCGTCAGAGGAAGACTTGGGGGAAGACCACCCACCTCTGATCCTCAGCATCTCCATCATGTCTCCAAAGGAGACATCCTCAGGGGGCGATCTTGGAGAGCCTTCCCCTTCCTCCAAGTCTGTGTCCTCTGTTAAGGACTCAGGGGAGTCCACGTGCCTCCTTTTGCACTTATGCTTACGGGGAACTTCCTCGGGGGGACTGTCTGAGGAGGCCTCGCCCGCAACATCTTGTTCCAATAGAACCATCTGTGACATCGAAGCAGGCTGTCCCTTTGGCCGGGTGATGGAAGCCTGGCCCAGCAGAGAGGGAGTGCAGGGAGGAGCCGATGCAAGGACCGGGGGTCCGGATGCTCTCAACAGAGCCCTCTCCACAACATCGAAGGCCGAGGGAGAACCACTCTCTAATGGATCCAAAGTCGGCTCCCACTCGGATCCGAGGGACCAGTGGGCTCCGACCTGGACGGAGCCGAAGGCACACTGAATCCCCCAGATCCGAAGCTCGGACCACGGCTCCGAGAGGTCGGATCAGACAGGCTTGAGGGCAGGGTCGGATCCGAAGTACCAAGTACGGTCGGTGCCGACCCACCCCCGGCTCCAACGCTGCTCGGCTCCGAACCCAGATAGCGGGTCGGAGAAGGAGCAATAGGGTGGAAAAAAGGTGTCAAGCTCCCCCCCCCCTGGTGGGGGGAGGCAAGAGCACTCCCATCTGCAGCTGGGCCTGGATGAATCTTTGCATCATCCGGTCCAAGTCTGCATCGGATAAACTAAAAGTAGATCTCGAAGAGGCCACCAAGGCAGGCCTGGAATGCCGCCTCGATGACCTCGGGTCTCCTCCTCCTCGGGGGCCCGGAAAAAAGGGATCCGGGCCGAGAGGAGGGAGACCCAGTGGAGGAGGAAGCCAGCTTAGCTGGCGGGCCGAACGGAGGTCTCGGCCCGCCGCTTGTGGTGCTTCTCCCTCCGTTTCTCCCTCCTGGCCTCCCTGGCCTCCGACACTTTAGCGGGAGTTTGAGTCCCGGACAGAGGCAGGGGGGCAGGAGTGGCAGCGACCACAGGCTGTGGTGGAGCCACGGGAGCAGCAGAGGTAGCGGAGGCCAAAGCAGAGTCTGGGGGTAAAAGTCCCACAAGGACCAGCTTCGACCTCCACTCTTTCAGTGCCCTGGGGTTGAACGCTGCACAGATGGTACAGCCTGAGGTAAGGTGTTCAACCCCAAGGCACCGAATGCACTGTGTGTGGCCATCAGCCGGGGAGAACTTATGGCCACACTCGGTACATTTGGAAAATATGGCTTTTGGGGCCTCAGCCATTTTTTTAAAGAAAAAAACAACTACACACACACACACAGGCCCCAAAAAGAAACACAACACACACTCACACACTAACGACCAGCGAAGGGAGAGGGAACTAATTAAAGAACAAATAATAAGGGAGCCTAACACTTGCACACTTTTTCTTAATTAATTTAACTAAAAAAGAAAAATTCTGACAGGAAAAGTACAGATAAAAGTAGTAAAATTCCACTTGGCTGACGAGCTCAAAAGGATCCAGCCATCCACAAGCACGGCAAACTAGATCTGAGGTCATGGAGGGTTAGCAGGGGATTATGGGTGAAGGGAGGAGATAGGAGCTCGGATCCATTAGCTTGAAACAAGTTGCTGGCTCAGATCCGTAACCCACAGGTTGCTGACAAATGAACATCCTACTTCAGATCATCTTTTATTGGAAAAACACAGCTATTCAAGCCCTCGGTCCAACAGGAGCCCTTCAATACGAGTTGTTAAGTTGCAATGCTTAAGTATCCACTTGTGACTAGACAGGGGAAGCTAATTTCTTTCTTACTGGCTAAAAATGACACCTGAAAATGCCAGTGTGGAAAGAAAGTGTACAGCTCAAATGCTTACTAAGAAAAAAATACCTCAGAGACAGACACAGTATGTGCTGTGTGGGATCGTGCACGTGTGTGTAAGCCTGAAACTTTAAAAGACTGTGTTATGGCCTGCCAGTAAACTGAAGTTTTTTTTTTTTTGCATGTTACACTAGTGTTTGTTTGACAAGGTTAACAGGTCAAGACACTGCTCCAAGACTTAACTAGAAATTAAATATAATAAATCCAATGAAAGACAGGTGAAGGGAGATTAACTAAATCCAGACAAGCAAACCAAGAAGCTATAATTTATCACTTAATTTTTTTTTCTAAAAAAAAAAAAAAAAACAAAAAAAAAAATTGCACCATTAGCAAGTCACAACGTAAAGCAGTCCTAAAGATGAAATGTTAGAATACCCAGTTCAATGTCATACTTTAAACTATCTACATATTCTAAATCAGAGATGCCATCTAGTTCCTCTGAGTTGATTATTATTCCAGGTTCCCCAAAACAGGTTCATAGGTATGTAGTAGGCCAACGGCCCTGGAGCCTTTACAAGCCTAGCCCATAGAAGGCCCTGGCATCATGCCGCCATTAGTTCCCAGTGCCTCTATCAAGTAGAGCCACTGGAGTCATCCCCAGGGTGAACTTTCTTTCTATTTCCCATCTACTCATTAAGATTTCTCTTGAAAAGGACCATTGAGGCGCTCTGCTTGACATGTATGGGAAGTCTATTCCAGAGCATGGGCAGTCTCTGGGTTATGACCCTGTCCCTCCAGCATGTTTTGTTGATTGTGGTAATGAGGTTGAGGTCCCTGGAGTATGTGGTGTGGAGGGATTGGGACTTATTTAGGTGTAACATTTCTAACAGAGCTGGGTCAGACATGGCTTTGCAAGTCAAGCAGAGATTGCCTCAACAGAGTCAAGCAGAGATTGCCTCAACAGACAATATGAAACAGACAAAAGTTGGAGTTTTTTGAGTCTGTCCATCTGTTTAAGGCCTAGGATCCTCTTAGTGAGGTACTTCGGTGGCCTTTCCAGCTGTTGCAGGTGTTTAGGGAGGTACATGCCAAATGGGGCATTATACTCAATTGGTCTAATGAGGGAAGAGTAGAGAGAGATGATGACCTCTTTCTTCCTGGATGCAAAACCCTTGGTAATGAGATTTGCCACAAAGAAGGACTTTCTAACCACAGTGGCAATGTGGTGGTTAAAGGAGAGGTTGCTGACAACCTGTGTCCCCAGATCTCTTATAATGCCTTCAGTGTTCAGTGGGCTACCATCAATGTGGCAATTAGTGGGAACTGAGTTTTCCCAAAGGGAATGACAACGCAATTTTTGGCATTACGGTTAAGGCCATGGTTTCTACACCAGTCGTTGATCTCAGTGAGGTTTTTCTGTAGGATGTCCACATCACTTGGGGAGTTAATAATGGCTCCCAGTGTGCAATCTTCTGTGAACAGAGTCAGCCAGAGTCCCACTGTGTTGGCCACATGCCAAACGGGAGAGGACCCAGGACCGATCCCTGTGGTACTCCACTCGTGACTGGTCAGCAGTCTGACTTGGAGTCTGCTACTTTCACACTGTGGGTTCTGTGAGCCAATTTGCAACCCATCTAGTGATATAGGGGTTGATTCCTAGTTTGGTGAGTCTATCAATAATTCCCGAGTGGGGAATGGTATCAAAGGCCTTGGCCAGATTGAGGTAGGCTATATTAAATGCCCTGCCCACATCCACAGCTCTGGTGACGGACTCAAAGAAGTCAAAGTACAGTTGAGTACACTTACCATAAATGTAGATGTTCGAGTGTCTTCACTGTTGCAGCCATCACTGTAGGGTTCTTCCTGCCGGCAGGCAGCCCTCGGTCGGCCAGAATCCCAAAGTCTGGGTCCGGCGTCGGCTGTTCAGTCATGCTCCCTGACGTCAGAGCGCCAGGAATACAAAGCTGCCAGCCGACGCCATGTTTTCCAGTTTTTCTTGCCCCAGATGTCAGGTGCACAAAAGTGAAGGCTAATAGTAAAACAAAAATGTAACATACAACAAACCCCCATACCCTGTAGCAAATACATCTCAGAAGAAGGGTGAAGTAGGAAGCCACACTAATAAAAGTATAAGAGGGAACAGGAGGGTGGGTAACCCAGACTGCAACAGTGAAGACACTCGAACATTTACATTTATGGTAAGTGTACACAACTGTACTATGTTCATCATGTTTCTCTCTTGCAGTCATCACTGTAGGGTTGAATCCCAAAGCTGAGATAAAAGGTGGTGGTTACAGAGTAGAAGGGGCGGCTAGAAGGCCCTGCAAGACTGCAGAAGCAAAGCCTGCCCTAGACTTAGAGTAAAGAGGGAGATTATAGTGCTTAGAGAAAGTATGCACTGAATCCAAGTTGCAGCTTCCAAAATATCTTTGGTAGGTACTCCTCTGAGAAAGGCAGCTGAAGTAGCAGCAGCTCTGGTAGAGCGAGTCCTAATTTTTCCTGGGATTTGCTTTCCATGATGAGAGTAACAAAATCTGATTCCATGAGCAATCCATTTAGAAATGGTCTGTTTTCAAATAGCTTTGCCTTGGGAATTTGTTGCATAAGAAACAAACAGTTGCTCTGTTTTCCTGATATCCTTGGTTCTGTCCAGGTAGAAACAAAGTTGTCTGTGTACATCCAAGGAATGCAAGATCCTTTCCCCCTTATTTTGTGGATTAGTGAAAAAAGTTGGCAGGTGAATCGTTTGATTTAAAGCCACTTTGGAAACCACTTTAGGCATGAAAGTAGGATTAGTCCTTAAAGATACCCTGTCTTGATGAAAAATAATGTAAGGTTCCACAGCCATGAGTGCTTGTAGCTCTGAGACTCTCCTGGCTGAGGTCAAAGCCAGTAGGACAGCTGTCTTCCATGATACATACTTAATATCAGATGTGGCAGCAGGCTCAAAAGGAGGCAGAGTGAGTTTTTCCAGAACATAGTTGAGGTCCCAGGCAGGTATGGGTGGTGTCCTGGGGGGCCTTAAATTCTTCGATCCTCTGAGATATTGTTTCAGAAGTGGATGCGAAAAGATTGGAGGATCTGTATTGTAATGTGCAGAGATAGCTGAGGCATGTATTTTTATGGAGGAGAAGGATAAACCCTTATGTAACATGTCTGCCAGGTAATGTAAAATCAATGGGATATTAGGAATGAGAGGATCCGAATCCTGAAAATGCATCCAGGTGCAAAATTTCTTCCATTTACCTGCATAAGATTTTCTAGTGCTAGGCCGTCTGGCTTCTAAGATGACATCCATGACCTGTTTGGGAAGGGTAGGATTAATCATAGACTCTGAATACGCCAGGCTGCCAGGCTGCAAGTTTTGATATGAGAGTGCAGAACCTGGCCCTGGTGTTGGGACAAAAGATTTGGAATCTGAGGTAGAATCCAAGGAGGCTCCTGGGATAGATTCATCAGTGTTGAGTACCAAAATTGACAAGGCCAATTTGGGGCCAGTAAAATCATCTTGGGTTTGTCCTGCTTGATCTTTAATAACACCCGTGGAAGAAGAGGTAGTGGAGGAAAGGCATACCCAGAGAGGTTCCTCCAACTGAATGAGACAGCATCCACTTTCCATGCTAGTTTGTGAAATGTCCTTGTGCAAAAAATCTGTAACTGGTGGTTGAGGGGGGATGCAAATAGATCTATGTCCGGGCAGCCCCAGGCTTTTGTAATCATCTTGAATATTTGGGTGTCTAGCATCCACTCGTGTGGGTCTGACAGGTTCCTGCTCAGGCTGTCTGCCAGAATATTCTGTTTCCCTGGCAGGAACTGAGCTTGTAGATCCACTTTGCAAGCTAGAGCTGTGTTCCATAGAGTCATGGCTAGTCTGCAAAGGGGGTAGGAGTGTGAACCCCCTTGCCTGTTTATGTACCACATAACTGTGGTGTTGTCTGTCCATATCAGTAGTTGTCCTGGCTGTAGAAGATCCCTGAAAGCCAAGAGGGCATTCTGTACAGCTAACATCTCTTTTAAATTGATATGTAGGTGCTTCTGATCCTCTGTCCAAAAACCTTGCAGGCCTTTCCCCTGCAAGTGGGCTCCCCATGCATAATCCGAGGCATTCGTGGTTAACACTTGGTTGGCTGCAGGCAGACTGAAGGCTTTCCCTTTGTTGTGAAGACATGCCATGGTCCACCAATGGAATTCCTTTTGTAGGCAAGGCAAGACAGCAATCTGTGTGTCTAGACTGTGGCAATGCTGGGACCATACACTTTTAGGTACCATTGTATTTTTCTCATATGTAGTCTTGCATATGGTATGAGAAGGATGCAGGAGGCCATGTAGCCCAAAGCCTGCAGGAATTTCCTTGCAGTTAGCTGAGACATTAACGCCAAGGTTTTGAAAGTTGAAGCCAGCTGTAGTTGTTTTCCGGATGTCAGGAATGCCATCTGGGTTGTTGTGTTTAGAAGAGCACCCAGAAAAGTTATCTGTTGTGTGGGTGTCAAATTTGACTTTTATGTTCACAGTGAATCCCAGGTACTTGAGCAGATTTTGAACAAATTCCAGGTGCTGGAGTAAGACATCATTGCTGTCTGCTTGAATAAGGCAGTCGTCCAGATAAGGGTAAATTTGAATTCCCTTGAGTCTGCAATAAGCTACTACTGGTGCCAGGCACTAGGTGAAGACCCTGGGCACAGTAGACAAGCCAAAGGGCAGCGCAGAGAAAGTACATCCGGTAATGTTTCAAGCCGGCCTTGAACCCGAGGTATTTTCTGCACTCCTGTCTGATAGGGGTGTGTAGGTAAGCCTCCTTTAAATCCAGTGTCACCATCCATGCATTTTTGCTCAACATTGGCAGAAGCTGCTGCAGAGTAAGCATCTTGAAATTTGGTATCTCCAGGAAAGTATTTAAGACTGACAGATCCAGGATGGGTTTCCATGAATTTTGCTTTCTGGGAACTAGAAAAAGCCTCGAGTAAAATCCTTGCCCAGTCTCTGATTGTGGAACCAGTTCTATGGCCCTCATAGCCATGAGGGATCCCACCTGGTTTAATGCCTCTGCCCATTGGTGTTTTGGTAGGTCTGGCCATCCGTTTGGTCTTGGCAAGGCATGAAAGTGGAATTTGTAACCTCTTGAAACTACATCCAGAACCCACTTGTCTTGGGTTATGTAAGTCCAATTTTGTTGAAAAAGAGAGTTTTCCTCCTAGAGGGGCTTCCAGGAGAGAGGTTCCTGGAGTCATTGAGCCTGTTTAGATTGAGGTCTGTCCCCCAAAACAGGCGATAATATCCTGGACTTGGTATTAACCAACATGAGTAACCACTGCAGCACCCCTACAGTATCATCCTCCCTGATAAGATCAGACCATTAAGTGGTCACTTTCAAAGTCAGCATCTCCTCTGACACCCATCTAGCTAGGGTCAAAAAAAACTTCTCCAAAGCTGATTACAACCTCCTGAGGGGTGGTATAAACAGCTTCACAGCCCCCTCCTCCTCTGCAGAAACTGGCATCAATGTCCAAATCTACACCAAAGTACTATATGAATACTTATATAGATGCATGGAATCAGGAATACCTGACAGGACAAAATCATCCTCTGCAAGGATGAGTAAACCTGTCTGGTGGACATCTGCAATAAATAAACTGTATAACAAAAGGAAAAAATTGCTGTCCAGGACCAAGAAGAAGCAGGTGCTCAATTGGAAGCAATCTCTCCTTAGCGTGAACAAGCAAGCAAGAGCACTAGTGAAATCCTCTAAAGCCAACTTCAAGTCCAAATTGGCCACATCTACTAGAGACAATCATAAGGCCTTCTACACATATGTCCACAGTCTCAAAGGAATCACCCAGATCTGTTCAGAACTGGTGGTCAAGGACACCACATACACAAATGCTGTACATATAGCCAACCTACTGGCTGACAGATTCAGTGAAAACTTCACCCCTCTGTCCTCCCATCAGTAAATCAGGACATCCCCAGTACCTGCCCCCCTCCACTTATCTTTATGGAACAGGTCATCACTGCCCTCTCAAAGGCAAAAAATACAGCCTCAATGGGACCAGGCAACATTCCAGGTTGCATACTACATGAACTCCGGCATTAACTTGCAGCACCATTAGGCACTCTATTCAACCAAAACCTGAGTACCGGCTTTGTCCCAGCTGAGTGGAGGACAGCCACGGTCATCCCTTTACACAAAGGTGGAGCGTCCACCGATCCGGGAGATTAAAGACCCATCAGCCTAACTAGCCTGGTCTGCAATGCCATGGAACAGATTATCATATTAACAGGGGAGGGACATCGGCAACCTCCAAACACTCGACCCCACACAGTCTGGCTTTGTCAAGGAGAGGTCATATCTGTTAAATCTGGTAGACTTCTTTGAGACAGTCACCAAAGCCATGGATGAGGGGAAGACAATGCACACCGACTACCTTGACCTGGCCAAAGCCTTTGGCACTATTCCCCACTCGGGCATAATAAATAAACTCTCTCAACTAGGAATCAATCCACATGTTACCAGATGTGTAGCAAACTGGCTCATTGATAGAACCTACCAAGTCAAAATAGGGGAAGCTACCACAAGCAGTAGACCTGTAACGAGTGGCGTACCCCAGGGACCGGTCTTGGGGCCTCTGTTATTCGGGATATACTTCTCTGAGATGCAGGCCAAAACCAGTGGACTATGGCTGACCAGGTTTGCAGATGACTGCAAGCTGGGTGCAGTCATCAATTCCCCAAGTGATGTGGACATCCTCCAAGAGAGTCTTACCCAAACAAATGACCGGTGCCTCAAACTGAATGCCAAAAAATGTATCACCATCCCCTTTGGGGAGAGTGACATCCTCACATATTATCACATTAATAACAAAGGCCTAAGTACACAATCAGTCGTGAGGGATTTGGGCACCCAGGTTAATAGCAACCTGACTTTTGACCACCATGTTGCTTCCATTGTACGGAAAGCTTTCTACATGGCCCACCTCATAAGTAAGGGTATCTCATCCAGGGGAAAAGGATGTCATAACATCCCTGTATTCTTCCATTATAAGGCCAATTATTGAGTACAACGCCCCATTCGGCAAGTACCTTGCCAAGCACATGCACCAGCTGGAGAGACCACAGAGGTTCCTGGCCAGGAAAATCCAAGGTCTCAAACACCTATCCTATACTGATAGGTTAAACGCCCTGTCCCTCTACTCAGTCTCATACAGACAGCTCAGTGTTGACCTGTGTCTGGCATACAAGGCCATCTCAGACCCAGCCTTGATGGAGTTTTTGCACAGCCGAAAGTCAAACTCTACTCATGAAACCCACACGCAAGGCCTCAACCTGGTCTGGGACATAAATAGAACTTGGCAGGATAGATTTGTGTCCCAAACACTCCCCACATCTGTGGAACAGACTCCCTCTCCACTTCAAGCAGAGTACCTCATTATCCCTTTTTAAAAGCAACCTGGATAACTGGGATGGGAAACAGAAAATACACCCCTGGGATTCCACCGGTGTCCCTGCTGGACAGGGGCTTTGGGTGCTGACTTGTCTAAACGTGGGATAAACTCTTGGCTAGGCTTATAAGGGCCTCAGGGCCAAAAGCCTAGTAACTTCGTGTGATCCCATGATCACCAGGGCTTTACAAATAGCTGTCATTCTGTCAGTACAACACATCAACAAGGCCAACTTAATAACCAGTAACAGGGACATATTTGACATAGATGTCACATAGGAGTGTGTTAGAATTTTACACTCCCATCCTCTTAGAGCAAGAAACGTGGCCAAAGCCATAAAAATGGGGGGACAAAAGGACAGAAATAAGGCACAGATGTTTAGTATTGCACTTGCTAACTTTAAGAAGTTGATACACTATACAAGTTGTACATTGGCATGAATGTGCTGCAGAGCATGAAGTTTGAAACTCAAATGTTTCAAAATGTCATCAGTTTCTGACTGCACTCTTCAATGACATGCCAAAGATTTGCAAGGGAAAATTGTTAAGAGGAAAAGATCACAAATATGAGACAAAACCTGCACATTCTGCACAGATCAGGACAGCTGAGAGGTATGTACTCAGATTTAAGTATTACTGAGTCACATCAATCCAGAGATCATCTCAGTGATATGGCAGAAAGCCACATACTTAATAAGGAAAAGATCCAGACATCCTAGGAATACCTGAACACTTGAAAGGTATGAATGTGAAGTATAACAGTGTACCTACAGTGCAGAATATTGCGATATCCCATTCCTGGCATATTGTACTGCAGCTATGTTAATGATCTGTTACAGGACATGGGACTGCCATGTAAAATGATCACTCATGGGAAGTTTGTGTATTGAACAGGGACACACAGATGAGTTGTAGGAATGAACACTGGGAAAGAGTACATGTGAAACTCCCACATGTATAGCAGAGGAGGGCATGTCAATGGAAGACTGCTGTAGCAGCAACACCAAACACATATCAATATGGTACAGTGCAGACTTGTACAGTGAAAATGTGTTGTCTGTGACGGTCACACAAGGTGACATAACAATGGGGAGGATGTGTATGTATGATAAGCATCCTTACATGAATAATGCAGAGGACATCTATCAGGTATCTGACAAACAATTGGAGTAGGGTGCATATTGGGAAGCTGTGCAAACTGTTATACCTGGATAGGAGTGTACTCTCAGCAGAGGTTTCCAGCAAGGTGGCCACAGGCAAAGGATCATGGCAAACATGACAAGAACCAACCACAATCACAGACAATATCAAAACATCCACCACTAATCCCATGCATGTGACATAACATATGTGATATGGAGTGATAGATGAGCCTACACACACACACTTGGACAATTATTATAATAGGTTCATAGGTGTGCACTTGGCTAATGGCCATTGAGCCTTTACAAGCCTAGCTAATCTAAGTGCCCTGTCATTGTGCTGCCCGACATCAGTTTCAAGTGCCTCTATCAAGTAGAGCCACTGGAATGATCCCCGTGGTGAACTTTCTATTTCCCATCCACTCATCAAGATTTCTCTTAAAGAGGGCTAGTGAGGTGCTCAGCTTGACATGTATGGGAAGTCTATTCCAGAGCATGGGCAATCTCGGGGTTATGAACCTGTCCCACCAGCTTGTTCTGTTGATTGTGGTAATGAGGTTGAGGTCTCTGGAACATGTGGTGCAGAGGGATTGGGATTTCTTTACAAGTAGCACTTCTAACAGAGCTGAACCAGACATGGCTTTGTAAGTCAAGCAGAGATCGCCTCTTAGTAGACGATATGAGACAGAGAACAGCTGGAGTTTTTTTGGAGTCTGTCCATGTAGAACATGTGTTTAAGGCCTAGGATCCTCTTTGTGAGGTACTTTTGTGGCCTCTCCAGCTGTTGCAGGTGTCTAGTGAGGTAAATGCCAAATGGGGCATTATACTCTATGACTGGTCTAATGAGGGAAGAGTATGATGACCTCTTTCTTCCTGGATGCAAAACCCTTGGTAATGAGATGTGCCATATAGAAGGACTTTCTGACCACTGTGGCAATGTGGTGGTCGAAGGAGAGGTTGCTGTCAACCAGTGTCCCCAGATTTTTTACAACTCCTTCAGTGTTCAGTGGGCTCCCATAGATGTGATAATTAGTGGGAACGGACTTTTTCCCAAAGGGGATGACTATGCATTTTTTCGCATTAAGCTTAAGGCCATGGTTTTGACAACAGTCACTGGTCTCAGTGAGGTCTTTCTGTAGGATGTCTGCATCACTTGGGAGTTAATAATAGCTCCCAGCTTGCAGTCATCTGCGAACTTGATCAGAGTCCCTCAGTGTTGGACTGGATTTCTGAGAAGTAGATGCCAAACAAGAGAAGACCTAAGACCGATCACTGTGGGACTCCACTCGTGACTGGTCGGCAGTCTGACTTGGAATCCACTACTTTCACACTGTGGGTTTTGTTAGTCAATTTGCAACCAACCTAATGATATAGGGGTTGATGCCTATTTTGGTGAGTTTATCAATAATTCCCGAGTAAGGAATGATATCAAAAGGCCTTGGCCAGATTGAGGTAGGCTGTATGAATTGCCTTACCCTCATCCACAGCTCTGGTGACTGACTCAAAGAAGTCAACCAGATTGAGCAGGTATGATCTAGCTTTCATAAAAACAAATTGAGTGGGGTCTAGAGTTTGGAGATTCCCTATATCCTTGTTAATTAGGTCCAGGATGATGTGCTCCATAGCCTTACATATCAGACTCGTCAGGCTTATGGGGCGATAATTTCCAGGGTCTGTAGTCGCTCCTCCTTTATGGAGAGAGATGACTGTGGCACTGCACCATTCGGAAGGTACAAAGCCTGAGGTGAGGCTGTGAGTGAACAGGGCACACAGATGTAGTGCCAGTTCACTTTGTAATTTATGTAGAACACAGCCAGGGATATTGTCGGGTCCCACGGAAGTTGTATTCTTGGCCTTGGACAATGCAGCTTTAACCTGTGCTGCAGTAATGCTGGGTGCCTGGCATTCTTTCGGTATTGGTCCTTTGGGGGGGGTAAACTTGGCACTGAATCTGTTGGCCAGTATATTGGCAGTACAGGAGGTACCACTGCGCAGTAACTCGGAACAAATCTGGGTATTGCTGTGGAGATTCTTGATATAACTATAGTAGAAGGCTTTGTGGTTGTTTTTAGTGTCTGCTGCAAGTCTGCCTTTATAGCTGGCTTTGGAGGTTTTGATGAGGGATCTCAACTTTTGGCTGAGGCTAATAAAGGAATTTTTCTAGTCTTGGGACTTCAACAGAAGGAAGAAACGGTTGCAGAAAAAGGTAGAGTTTATTAATGGCAGGGGACCACCAGATTGGTTTCCTTTTTTTAGAGGAGAGGGTCTTGGTTCTGCTGGGTATGGCTAGTTCCATACATTTATGTGCATGTTCGTACAGTGCGTTTGTGTAAGATTCAGCAGTCATGCATCTATTTTACATTGGCATGGGTGCCGTGAATTTAGCCACCTCTGTTTTTAGGAGTCCAAAGTCAGCTTTGGAGAAGTTTTTCATAGTGGATACCTTTGCAGGGGGTGTGGGTGAGATGTGGATTTCCATGGTGATTAGTTTGTGGTCGGATCTAACCAGGGAGGCATTGACTATTGGTCTAGAGCAACGGTTGCCCATGTTAGTAATAACCAGGTCAAGGTTGTTGCTTCCTATAGTGGGGGCAAGAATGAGCTGGCCCAGGGCATTAGAACTGATGAATTCCAGGAAGCCTTGGCCCAGTCCATTGGTGCATGAGTAGTTTTCCCAGTTGATGGCGGGGTAGTTGAAGTCACCTAGTATGAGAGTGTTGGATTGGATCTTAATAGTTTCCAGAGTGCTTAGGAATGTGGAGTGAGAGTCTTGGGACATGGTTGGGGACCTATAGCAGGCTACGACCCGAATCACTGTCTTACCCAATGTTAGTTGTACCTGGAGTATCTCATATGCGTTATGCTGGGCTACTAGTCTCGAGGTGTTCATATCCTTTACATATATGGAGACACCACCACCTTTGGAGCTTCGGTCCATGTTCTGGGGCTGAAAGGTGTGGAATGAGTTATAGCCTGGTAACACAGGAGTGCTTTCTGCTGCTTTAAACCAGGTCTCTGTTACAGCACAAATGTCAATGTTCTCCATTTTGAGGAGTGCTTCGAGTGAGTGCATCTTGAGATTTAGACTTCTAGCACTGAGCAGCATGACCCTCAGATTGCATTTATTTATAGCTGTCACGGTAGTAATTTGGTCTTTGGAACACCGCCTAAAAAAGGCACAATAAGGGTGGCAAGAGCCTTAGCCAGTACCCAGAAACCCAGGGGTGACAGGTGCAGGCCATCTCTGGCAAAGCATCGAAGTCTGTCAATCATGTCATCTCAAGCGGACAGATACTGGCTTCCCTTAGGATGACACCAGAAACTTAGCAAATTGTTGAAGTCAATCATTTTCTGTTTCTACTGTGGTATCATTCTGGGCGACGGTAGGATGCTGCTCAGGGCTAGAGTCATAACTGCCTGGGCCACATAATGTGAGAGTTCCACCATGTCTCTTTTCATGTAGTCCAGGGAGGTGCATCTCAGGTCATTCACAGCAACATGGACAATGACAGAGTCACACTTGTTGTGGGGTGACCAACTGTGTGCATTATATTTCGGATTCTGGCACCTGATACACAGCTGACTGTTACCTTCCCCTTATTCAACCTAATGAGTGGGACATCAGTGTACCTCACTATTGAGTCACCTATGATTATTGTACTGGGCAAGCTGTTTTGGCTTAGGTTGAGGGGCACACTGTGTAGGTGAGCTATGGGTCTTGTGGTTTGTGCTGTGTTGTGGTGGTCGAGTGCATTTCTGCCTTGGAGGTCTCTGCTGTTTGGGCAGATTTCTATTGACAGCCTCCAAGAAGGTGGGTGTGTGGTTTGTGTTTTTATGTGAGGGCTGTGATGGTGGGTGTTCTGGAGGGCTATGTGTTCCATGTGGTGTGGTGCAGGTGTCGACCTTTTCCTCATGACCAGATATTCCGGTCATGGCTAGACAGTCCATGGCTTCCAATTTGGAGATATAAGTGCATCTCTCGCAAATCTGAGTGTTGGGAGGTAAGAGGACAGGGTTGCCTGTGAATATGAGGCAGTTGCTGCACTGCCTCAGAATGCCCAAGTTCACTGGGTTAATAGGAGAAAGCACAGGGAACGGACCTTTAGGCATGCCAGGAGAGATGGTCATCAAAAAAATAAATAAATAAAAAAAATTACTAAGTACTGGAGCAGTTTCCTTACAGGACATTTAGTGCTGATAGCACTTGTGTATGCTACAGTAGTTGCTACAAAAAGCCTGATGAAGTGCTAGGTGAATAAGCCAATTAAAGTGCAAGAGAGAAGAGAACTAGCAAGATCTAAGGGAAAAATTAAAGGGCAGACTTTCTGGCACGGCTACTAGTTTACCGCTTTTAAAATAGAAAGTTGAAAGGAATAGAAAAACTGCCCAAAACGGCCAATAAACTACAATTTCAGACCCAGAAACCACTCCTCTTTTGGTAGACAGGCTACCTAGTACTTACCACTCCCACTGTTAAGTTGGAAGGCTTCCCTCTAACACAGAAAAGTCTGGAGAACTCTGAACTTACAAAACAGTCCTGGATACAGCAAATTTATATCTGGACTACTCTAGTAACAGGAAAGGCAGGAAACAAGCTTAGAACTTTTTTTCCGTTTTGTTTTTTTGCAGCAAAAACAGTTAAAACAATAATAAAAATATTTAAAATGGAGTGCAAGCTAGCACACTTGAGTCTGTAGCAATATTAAGGCAAATACAGTTAAAATAAATGCAGTTAAATGAAAAAAAAATGACAAATCAAATGCAGAAAACGGTATAATCAGAAAAAAATCAAAATGGAGGCACTTAAAGTCTCTCTTTCTCCTTTATGTTGCTCTTGTTGTCTGCAGGATGCCAAAACAGGATCCGCGGAGCTTAAACAAGGGCAAACCCGCACAAACACGAGCTTGTAAACCAGAAAATTGAAAGGGATAGAAAAACTGCACAAATGGCCAATAAACTACAAATTTCAGAGCCAGAAACCACTCTTGTGGTAGAGAAGCTGGAAGGCTTCCCTCTAACACAGAAATGTCTGAGGAACTCAGAAACTTACAAAACAGTCCTGGATACAACACATCTGTATCTGGGCTATTCTAGTAACTGGAAAGGTGGGAAACAAGCTTAGAACTTTTTTGTTGTTTTTTTGCAGAAAAAAAACAAACAGTTAACTTGTAGCTGGAATACTTCAAAAAGGGTTTAAAACTGTGCAGCTGAAGCTCTTTATGCTGCGCAGACCTCTATTTAGTTTATGCTACTCAATTTTAAGGTTAAAAACTCAGTAAGATAAAACTCACAATGAAGCACAGATTAATCACTTGTCAAAAGAACAGCACTTGCAGTATGAAAAAAACAGCTGAACAGCAACGAAATGCAGTAAAACAGTAATGAATAACTATATTTCATTGCTATCTATTACAAATCAGTAGACTGCTTTGAAACAATAGCTCACAAATCACAACAGTAACAGACAGCACTAAAAGCAGTAATTCAGCAGAATACTGTCATCAATTTAGTGAGACTACCAACAAGCAGTACTAAATATGGCAAACAGCAAAACGAAGTAGAAAGAGGTACGGTTTTATTTTATTTTTTTTTAGTAGAAAGTGAAGAGACAGAAGATAATGAGACAATTCAAGGTTCAGAAGCTAAAGGGGTGGGCCTTTACTACGTTCTCACTATAAACAGTAGAATGAGTTGATGTAATGTGAATGGGGGGAGATAATTCAAGGTTCAGAAGCTAAAGGGGTGGGCCTTTACTAAGTTCTCACTATAAAAAGTAGAATGAGCTGATGTAATGTGACTGGGGGGGGGGGGGGGGTGTCCAGTATCAACTTTATACCAGAGGCAGGCAAAGTACAGTTGTGTACACTTACCATAAATGTAGATGTTAGATTGTATTCACTGTTGCAGTCATCACATTTGGGTTATCTGCCTGCAGGTAGCTCTCAGCCGGCCTGAATACCAGAGTCTTCGGATTTCTGCGTCGGATGCTGTCACTTCTTCCATGACATCAGGTTGCCAGGGGTATAAAACATGCAGCCGATGCCATTACATCAGTTTTTCTTGCCCCAGATGTCAGGTGCCCCCACAATAGGAAGCAATTATATGGTATGGTACATCCCCATTAAAAAGCAAATACACGTGAAAAAATATATATATATACCACACAAGAAGGTAAAGTAGAGCCAAGAGAAGTCAGGGGGCTAGAGAGAGGGTAACCAGGACTGCAACAGTGAATACATTCGAACATCTACATTTATGGTAAGTGTACACAACTGTACTAGGTTCTTCATGTTTCTCTGTTGCAGTCATCACATTCGGGTTGATTCCCAAAGCTAAGGAAGGGAGAAGGTAGTTAGAGAGCATTAGGGCCAGCTATTAAGCCCTGCAAGACTGCTGTAGTAAACCCAGCTCTGGATTTAGAAAAGAAAGGCAAATGGTAATGCTTGTTGAAGTTATGTACAGAGCTCCAGGTAGCAGCTTCCAGGATGTCCCTGGTAGGGACTCCTCTGAGAAATGCCGCAGAGGTAGATGCAGCCCTGGTGGAATGTGATCTTATCCCCTGTGGGGTGGGTTTTCCATGGTGCTTGTAGCAGAAATTAATGCAATGGACTATCCACTTGGAAATGGTTTGCTTTGAAATGGTCTTCCCCTCTGTCCCTGCAGCAAAGCCAACTAGCAGCTGGTCAGATTTTCTGAGAGACTTAGTCCTATCCAAATAGAATCTAAGTTGTCTGTGCACGTCCAGAGTGCAGCATCCATTCCCCTTCGTTTTGTGGATTAGGGGAAAAAGTAGGCAAATGAATGGACTGGTTTAGGGCCACACTAGACACCACCTTGGGCGTAAAGGAAGGATTAGCCCTGTGGGAAACCGTGTCCGCATGGAAGATAATGAAGGGTTCCACTGCCATGAGGGCCTGTAATTCAGACACTCTTTTTGCTGAACTGATGGCTAGAAGTAAGGCTGTTTTCCAAGAAAAGATGCAGCTAGCTCAAAGGGGGGGGGGGGTGAGCTTTTCCAATACAAAGTTAAGGTCCCAGGCTGGAGTAGGAGCTCTCCTGGGGGGCTTACATTTTTGGCCCCTCTAAGGAATTGTTTTAGCAAGGGGTGAGAGAAGAGGGTTGGTTCAGTATTATAATGTGCTGAAATGGCACAGGCATGAATCTTAACTGATGAGGATAGGCCCTTGTGGAGCATTTCTGTTAAGTACTCTAGAATATGAGGTAAGCTGGACACTGTTGTGCCCATCTCCTGAGCCTGGCTCCAGGAGCAGTATCTTTTCCACTTTTCAGCATAGGATTTTCTGGTACTAGGTCTCCTTGCCTACAGAATGACATCCCGCACCTGCTTACTGAGGGATGCTACAAAAGAGCTCATGGAATTAGCCAGGTTGCAAAGGTCAGGGTTTGAAGCTGAGGGTGCAGAGGCAGGTGCCATGGTTGTAGCAGTGTCAGACTGCACAAGAGGGGGTACCAGTGCTGGCCTGGACAGTCTGGTGCAATCAGTATTGTCCTTGGCTTGTCCTGTTTGATCTTTAGTAGAACCTTCAAGAGGAGAGGCAGAGGGGGAAAGGCATAAACTGAGAGGCTTTCCCACGTAAAGGACAGGGCATCCAATTTCCAAGCTTGACTGTGGGGAGTTCTGGTGCAGAATTTGTTCAGTTGGTAGTTCTGAGGGGAGGCAAACAGGTCCATCTCTGGGGCACCCCAATTGTTCCTCAAGAGGTTGAATATTTTGGGTTCTAGTTTCCATTCGAGTGGGTCCATGAGATTTCTGCTTAAGTCGTCGGCAAGTGAATTTAGTTTGCCTGGCATGAATTGAGCTTGTAGGTGCACTTGGTAGCTCAAGGCTGTGCTCCACAGAGCCATGGCTAGTCTGCAGAGAGGGTAGGAGTGGGTCCCCCCCCTGCTTGTTTATGTGCCACATAACTGTGGTGCTGTCTGTCTTTACCAATAGTTGTCCTGGAAGAATAAGGTATTTGAAGGCTGTCAGAGCATTCTGTACAGCTAACATTTCTTTTCAGTTGATATGCAGGTGCATCTGTCTCAGGTTCCATTTGTCCTGAATGCACTGACCTGCCATATGAGCCCCCCATGCATAGTCTGATGAGTCTGTTAGGGTTTGGGCGTCAGGGGGTAGGGTGAAAGGGAGTCCATTGTTGTGGTAGCAGACCTCTGCCCAGCAAAGGAACTCTGTCCTTAGACAAGGAATGATAGGAATCATTGTTTCTAGGTCCTGAGAATGTTGACACCACAGACTTTTTAGATACCATTGGAGTTTCCTCATATGCCGTCTTGCATACGGAATTAGCAGAATGCAACAGGCCATGAACTCCAGAGCTTGCAGTACTTTCATTGCAGAAAGCTGGGTTTTTGTGGCCAATAGTTTGAAGTAGGTTGTCAAATAAACTTGTTTCTCCAGAGTGAGGGATGCCATCTGGGAAGTTGTGTTCAAACTTGCCCCCAGGAATACAATTTGTTGGCAGGGTACTAGGTGAGATTTATTTTTGTTGATGGTGTACTGCTGTGAGGTTAGAGGTTTCTTTACAAATGCCAGGTGTTGTAACAGAAAGTCCGGGCTTTCTGCCTTAATCAGGCAATCGTCCAAGTATGAGTACATTTGAATATTTCTCTGCCTGCAAAATGCAATGGCTGGAGCTAGACACTTTGTGAACACCCTGGAAGCAGTAGATAAGCCAAAGGGAAGTGCAGAGAACTGAAAGTGCATGGAGCCCGCCCTGAAACATAGGTATTGTCTGCAGGATTCTCTTATTGGGATTTGCAGGTAAACTTCCTTTAAGCCTAGGGTTGCCAGCCAGGCATCCTTGGCTAGCACAGGAAGAAGCTGTTAAAGAGTTAGCATTTTGAATTTTGGAACCACCAGAAAGGTGCTGAGAATAGAGGTCTAGGATAGGAAGCCAGGAGTTTTCTTTTCTGGGTACCAGAATAAATCTTGAATAAAAACCTTGTCCCCTTAGTTCTGCTGGGACAGGTTGGATAGCCCTGATACTGAGAAGAGAGAGAACTTACTGTTGGGGCCTCCGCCCATTAATTTGGGAGGAGGTCTGGCTAACCATTTGGGGTTGGTAGTGTGTGGAAGTGGAATCTGTATCCTCGGGGAAACTATGTTCAGAACCCATTTGTCCTGGGTAATGAGTTCCCAGTTTTTTGCATGCAGGGCGAGCTTTCCTCCTAAGGGAGCAAGTAGTTGAGCAGGGCTTGGAAGGGTTAAGGTTAAATCATTGTGCCATTTTTCCATAGGGGGGTTGCTTACTACTCCCTGCTTTGGAAGTGGGAGCCTCCCACTGCTTACATCTGTGCGTAGCCTGAGACTGAAGTCTTGGTGGTCTGCTGTTCCTGGGTTTGGACTGAAGGCCTGGAAGGGACTGGAAAGGACCAGTTCTTTGAAGGCCAATGCCTACTGAATCTGGAAGGCTGTACTTGTAGAAAACCTTTAACAGTTTGCATAGATTTCGCTTTTTCCTCCATCCTTTTGAGGACTTCCTCTGCTTTGTTGCCGAAAAGGCGGTCTTGGTTTAAGGGTGCATCCAGCAATTTAGCTTTAACATGATCTGGCAAGTTTTGTTCCTTAAGCAAAGCATGCCTTCTAAGTACAGACCCAGTGACAGCAGCCCTGCAAGATGCTTCTAAAGCATCAAAACCACATTGCAAAGTATGTTTACCAACTTGTTCTGCAGAATGCATTAAATCTTGCAAGTCTTTGTGTTCAGCACAGTCAGGAATCAACATCATTTTCTGTTTAAGTAGTCCCATAATATGCTGTTGATACTTTAACATATGAAACTGGCAATTTAAAGCCCTAATGGCCAAAGTAGCAGAAGTGCATACCTTCTTACCCCATCTGTCTAAGGCTCTAGAATCTCTATTAGAAGGGGTAGGATTTCTGGCAGCAGTAGCCTTAATGCCTTTTGGTCCTTGGGAAATGGTCTCTGGATCCACAGTAGGATTCTTGAAGAGGAATTTGTGAGAGTCAGGTACTTTGTAGTACCTGTCAGGTTTTCTGGGAGCTGGAGGTAAAATGTCTGGGGTAAGGCTAGATTCCAAGAAAACGTCATCTTCAATAGCCAGAACAGGAGGGATAGCTACAGGCCTGTGTTGAGGCAGAAGTAAGAATTCTCTAAGTCTCTTTTGGACTCAGAATAGTCCTGGCTTTCCCAGCAGAAATGCTCCCTAAGGGTATGCAAGGTTTCTGGAGGGGAAGCAGAGGGAATAGAATCTTCTGCATCAGAATCGTCATAAGTAGATAAGGGTAAATCCTGGTAATCAGAAGGAGCAGAGATATCAGATTCCTGATCAGAAGAATCAGAAAGAAAATCGGTTCTAGGTCTCTTAGAGGGGGAAGCCTGGCTTCCCCTAATTAAGGTAATATGGTCTTCAGCCATTCTAGGCACTTGTTTTCGAGGCATATGGGCCCAAGTCAGCAGTTTGGTTGTCAGTTTTCTAGGCGTAGTGCGAGTTTTAGGCCTGAGGAATTTGGTACTTCTAGTTGGAAGCTATGCCATCGGTTTAATATGAAAGTCTGTAGGCCTGACTTCACCCTCAGAAGCCGGTGCCTGCACAGCGGCTCCGGACTCATCCAAGGTAGAGACATCCGCATGTTCCATAGTCGAAGAAGCATCTCGCAGCATACTGGACTCCGAATGGGTCTCAGTAGAGGCCTGCGAATCTGTAGTAGCGAGTATCAGGGGCTGCAAAAGTGCCTCATTGAGTACCGGCGGAGTAGCGACTAGCTTAACAGAAGCGTCGCCAGCGGTTCGGGAACTATGCGGTCTGTCTCTGTCTTTATCCTTACATTTCTTTTGGGCAGATCAGTAGTCGGATGGCTTAACAAAGCCACTTTGGAGTACGGAGATCGGGAACGAAAGTATTTAGCTACAAAAATAGCCCGATGACTAATAGTTTGGGTGTTGAACAAGGCACAAAACCGACAGCGAGGGATGTCGTGGTCTGGGCCTAAACAGGTGCCACAGTAAGAATAAAAATCTCTATGAGGTATTTGCTTTCCACAGGTAAGACAATAGCTGACATCGGTTAGAGCAAGAAAAAAGGATCCCCAATGGGGTACTTATCTTTGTTGAAGACTTCGGGTCTGAAACTCTAAAACGAAAATTTCAGAAGTCGGCTGACTGGCCACTTGCGAACTGCTTCTGCTTCGGGCACCGCAGAGCAAGAAAGACTGATGTAATGGCGTCGGCTGCAGGTTTTATACCCCTGATGACCTGACATCATGAAAGAGGCGACAGCATCCTACGCAGAAATCCGAAGACTCTGGTATTCAGGCCGGCTGAGGGCTACCTTGCAGGCAGATAACCCGAATGTGATGACTGCAACAGTGAAACACGAAGAACATCTCAAAGCCACCAAGATTTAAGACTACCACAACAACTGCATGAGTGGGAAAAAAAAACAATTGTAGAGATTACAGAGATATGTAGTAAAACAGAATTGACAATAAACACTTAGCTTTTTCCAATATCACAGAAGGCCAGTTTCTCTGCAGCTTTGAAAAGCTTGAGCAAACAAGTCTAACAGGTTTACAACACTGGCTATTAAAGGCAGAGAAACAGAAACCAGCCCAATTATCCAATCAAAAATAACAGTTTTGCAGGAATGCCTTTAGCTCAATTAAACTAGACTGATTACTTTCTGCCACAAAGAAAAACAGGATAGCCCTCTGCAGACAAAAGATTTGACTACAAGCTGAAAGGGTCACAAACAGTAACAGATATTCAGCTCTATCAGGCAACAAAAAGGAGACTAAAAACAGTTGCACCGATAGAAAAAAACAGTTGCAGAGATTACAGAGATATGTAGTAAAACAGAATTGAAAATACATCCATACTCTATGAGGGTAATCCTACACACTGTCCTGGTACTGTAATATATGCAAGAGGTATTAGGAGGGACACTGCTATACCTGTATGTGACAGTCTGGGCAATATAAGCTAGTTACCTTCTGTGCATGGAATATATCTATGGCACAATCCACACGGTCACGAATGATATACATGTCATTAATGTTGTTCCAGCACCTATGTATGCAGTGGGTCCATAAGCTGAACAGGTAGCACACATGCATCTGGTGCAATAACTCTCTAAGGCCAAGAACACTGCATCAAAGGGCCAGACAATATCCCAGGAGGTCTTCTAAGTAGCATGAAACATGACATATCAGGCCCTCTGGAACTGCTATTTAACTGTAGTCTCCAAACATGCTTCATACTTCATGAGAGGAGAACAGCAACAGTCATTCCTCTACACAAAGATGGGCTATCTACAGACCCTGGAAACTACAGAACCACAAGTCTCACTAGTCTTATATGTAAAGTCATGGAAAGAATGATCATGGAAATGATAGTCAGTGATGTAGTAAACCTCCGGACACTGGATCCAACCCAGTTTGGTTTCGTCAAGAGTAAGTAATGTCCACTCAACCTGGTGGACTTCTTTGAGATGGTCACCAAAGTGATGGATGAGGTGAAAATGGTTCACACTGCCTACGTTGACATGGCCATGGCATCTGACATAATACCCTATTCAGGCACTGTTGACAAACTCAAGAGGTTAGGTACAAACCCGTATGCCATCCAGGGGACAGCCAACTGGCTCAGACAGGACGCAGGATGTTAGAATTGGGGAGTACACTTCTACAAAGAGCCCAGCATTGCGGAGTCCCTCAGGGATTGGTCCATGGACCGCTTCTTTTTGCATTTGCTTCTCTGAAGTCAAGGCCAATGTCAATGGTCTCTGGCTGACTAAATCTGCAGACGATTGCAAATTAAGAGCGGTCACTGAATCCCACACTGACATAAGTATTCGCCAGGAAGGGCTGACACAGGCAAGCAACTGGTGTCAGAGCCATGAACTAAAACTAAATGCCAAGAAATGCATAACAGCATCCTTCAAAAAGTCATCTATCCTTGTTAACTATCATATTGACAACACACCCCTTAGAGCTGACCCAGTACTCAGGGACCTAGGAACACACAGACAGCAATCTAGCCTTTGACCAGCATATGCCTACAGTAGTGAACTAATCACTCTATGCTGTGCAACTTATAAACAAAGGTATGGCATCTAAGTCCAAGGAAGTCATTGTTCCGCTATGTTTGGCATTCATCAGACCTATCATTGATTATAATGCTCCCTTTGGTATGTACCTAACCAGGCATATCCAACAACTGGAATGTCTACATAGGTTCCTCACTAAAAGAATACATGGCATGCGTAAAATGTCCTATGCAGACCAGCTCAAGGCCCTAGCCCTGTATTCAGTCTCCTACAGGCCACTGAGGGACATCTATGCCTGGAATACAGGGCATTGTCAGACCCATTCTGCAGGACATCCTGCATATCCACAAAACAAACAGCACCAGAATTAGAAGAGACAGGTATGTAGCCCATAGACTACCCAGTCTGTGGAACAGGCTCCCCATCCATGTGAAGCAGAGTTCCTCCCTAACCCAGATCAAGTACAATTTGGACAATTGGATGGGGAACAGGAAATTCATCCCTGGTTTGACTTCTATGTTCACAGGTGTGTATTAGGCTAATGGCCCTGGGGCCTTTACAAGCCTAGCCAAAGGAATACCCTGGCATCGTGCCACCCCCGACCTTAGTTCCCAGTGCCTCTGTCGAGTAGAGCCACTGGAGTTATCCCTGGGGGGAATTTTCTATTTCCCATCCACTCATCAAGATTTTTCTTGAAGAGGGTCAGCGAGGTGCTCTGCTTGACATGTATGGGAAGTCTATTCCATAGCATGGGCAGTCTCTGGGTTATGAACCTGTCCCTCCAGTATGTTTTGTTGATTGTGGTAATGAGGCTGAGGTCTCTGGAGCTTGTGGTGCGAAGGGATTGGGATTTCTTTAGATGTAGCATTACTAACAGAGGTGGGTCAGACATGGCTTTGTAAGTCAAGCAGAGATCTCCTCTAAGTAGGCGATATGAGGTTGAGAATAGTCTCTAATGGGCACAAGCAACCTGTAAGTGGTTCATCTCCCAGCTCCCGGCTTGTAAATGTTTAATCTCACAAGCCCCTGCTTACACTTATCAAAGGTATTAGAACTTGTCAGATTTGGGATGCATGGCTAGGCTTAAAAAGGCCCTTGTGTTCATTAACCTAGTAAACAACTATGAACCTACTGGCATTCCACACCATCAGACAGTTATGTATATTCCACAGAAAGAATACCTAGGTATGGCCAATAAGCTGCGTGACAGTACACTGTGACAAAGGTGGTATACTTCAGTTACTCATCACTGGAAGACGTGTAGGAAGGTACATGAAGAATGGTGCACAGTACACAGTTATTGGTGTGATGATGGCTGGGAACCATGAAGTTATTATGGCCTCTGATGTGCATGTCCTTCACTTACCAAGGGAGTAGTCAGCACTGTGATCACATGCTAGTGGAAGCACCACTTACCCTCTACCCCAGGACACAGGTCACAAACCTACTGGCCTGATTATAGGGTACAATGTCTACATTATAACTTGGGTGGTGCGTCTGTTTCCTGATTCAACAAATCCCTCCATTTGTCTCGTCAATACAGGTGTGGTCATGGCTGTGGCACCAGTTTCTGGTATGTATTGATACTTTCTGTATTATACTAATATCACAGAAGGCGTCAATGATTTTCCACAAGCTGCAGTTCTTCAGGCAGCTGTTTGAACACAGCATGTTTATGTCACCTGAGATGTCCATCACTTAATGGGCAGGAAAGGGACTAGGAGACACCACTGAAGTACCGACCTGATCACTGGACCTGAGCTATATGTCAAGTCACATTTCAACATAGTGAGATGCCACATATGTCGTACACTGGTCTACCCATTTGGTGATATAGCTGTTCATGGCCACGTATGACAGTGTTGCCTGAACGACTCCATGTGGATTTTTGTCAAATGCTTTGATCTGTTTAAGTTCCACAAGATGATACTGTTGTTGTCATGCATCTCCTTGATGACCTCTTTGAGGACACCAGATGTAACGGACCTGATGTAGCAGTAACAACTCACACAGGTATGTTGCACACACCTGGAATATTACTAGTGTAAATGTAGAGGTCCATAACATGTTGGTCTACCTCACAGTCGAGGAGAGTCAGGGCGTCCCTACACATGCACGAATCAGATGCAGGCCTCCCAACTCAGGTGAATGCATGTTGATGCACACCCTTGTATGGGAACATAGGCCATGTGGAGGGTGTGTTGAACTATGCATTCAACTGTATAAGGAAGGTACATGTGCTGGGTCACACCACAGGTGATCGGCCATGTTGTCACAGCACATGGATTCCATGTGATACACCAAGATGAAGGTAAAACAGTGCACATAGCGGGTTTTGACGCAATCACACGCACAGGTTATCATTGAGAAAACCTTCAAGCTGGGGATTAAACCTTACATCAGTTGATCGGTAAACAACTGGCTCACTGAAAGAACACATTATGTGAATGTTGGTGAATCAACCTGTACCTGTAGAGCTATCATCCCTGGCAAACCCTAGGGATCTGTGCTTGGTCCTTCACTGTTTGAACTGTATTTCTCGGCAGTTCAGGCTAAAGTATATGGCCTTTGGCTTATGAAGTGCATATAGAAATATGTGTTTGTAATGTTATCCATCTGAACACTGCAGTTCCATGTTAATCACAGCATTGACAACAGTCCTGCTATGTACAAACCCAGTGATGCAAGCACTGAGAAGACATTTAGATAGCCACTCTGAGCTCTGACCACCAAGTGCCCACACTGCTAATGAAAGCCTATGTTGTGCACATCATAAGTCATGCCACCATACTGAGATCTCAGGATTGCAAGACAGCACTGAAGTCAAACATCATTACAGCACTAACAAGAGTATAATGCACATTTTTACATGTGCCTCACCAGACACATGTAGCAGCTGGAGAGACCACTGGGCTTTCTCAGCAAGATAACACAGGGTCTACACACCATGTCATGATGTAAAGGGATAGATTAAAACCCTGTCACTGTAAACTTTATTGTACAGGATGAGGTGACATCTACCTGGCCCCCAAGCCAATCTCTGACCCTGCCCTGGTGGGAGTACTGCATATCCGAAAATGTGACACAGCTGATGACATCAGCAGTGTCTGTTGTGGAGAAGAGGACAGTGTCCCATATGCTGGTGGGAAACATTCTCTGCAATGTCAAACAACAGCTCACACACACACACACACACACACACACACACACACACACACACACACACACACACACACACTTGACTGTAGTGAGAACAGAACCCTTACCCAAGTACACAGACTACAGAACACAGTACTTTACGCAAACACCACAGCTCAAGTATGATTTACACGGGAGTGCAGGTGAACGTATAGTAGATGACATCAGCAAGCCATGTGGGAGATAAGAAGTTGGGAGGCCTGTATGAAAGGGATATGTAGGCACGAGCAAAGTACAGTTGTGTACACCTACCATAAATGTAGATGTTCGAGTGTCTTCACTGTTGCAGTCATAACTGTAGGGTATTCCTGCCGGCAGGCAGCCCGAGGTCGGCCAGAATTCCAAAGTCTGGGTCCGGCGTCGGCTGTACCAGCAAGTACCCTGACGTCAAGACGTAGAGGTATAAAGTTGACAGCCGACGCCATCTTCCCCAGCCTTTCTTGCCCCAGATGTCAGAAGCCCCCAAAATAACCAAAAGGTGTCCAAAAAGAAACACAAATACACCACAAAGGAAGTGGAAGAGAGAGGGGAATGGTGGGAGGGAAACACCGACTGCAACAGTGAAGACACTCGAACATCTACATTTATGGTAGGTGTACACAACTGTACTATGTTCTTCGTGTTTCACTGTTGCAGTCATAACTGTAGGGTAGAATCCCAAAGCTGTGAATGAGGGAGGAGGTTATGCAGAAGAAGGGGCAGCTAGAAGACCCTGCAAAACAGCAGAGGCAAAGCCTGCCCTAGACTTAGAATACAAAGGGAGATTATAGTGCTTAGAAAAAGTATGCACTGAACTCCAAGTGGCAGCCTCCAAAATGTCCTTGGTAGGAACTCCTCTGAGAAAAGCTGCTGAAGTGGCAGCTGCTCTAGTAGAATGACTTCTAACAATACCTGGAATCTGTTTGCCATAGTGAGAGTAACAAAACCTTATTCCATGAGCAATCCATTTGGAAATAGTTTGTTTAGAAATAGCCTTACCTAGAGAACTGGAGGCATAAGAGATAAGCAATTGATCAGATTTTCTGAAATCTTTAGTTTTATCCAGGTAAAAATGTAGTTGTCTGTGTATGTCCAATGAATGTAAGATCCTTTCCCCTTTATTTTGAGGATTTGGAAAGAAGGTAGGAAGGTGAATAGTCTGATTTAGAGCCACCTTAGAAATCACCTTAGGCATAAATGTAGGATTGGTCCTCAAGGAAACTCTGTCTTGGTGGAAGATAATATATGGTTCCACAGCGATGAGAGCTTGCAACTCTGAAACCCTTCTGGCAGAAGTCAATACCAATAAAATAGCTGTCTTCCAGGATAAGAACTTGATATCCAAAGCCACAGCAGGCTCAAAAGGAGGCAAAGTAAGTTTCTCCAAGACATAATTAAGATCCCAAGCAGGGACAGGAGGAGTTCTGGGACGTCTTAAATTCTTAGCCCCTCTCAAAAATTGTCTCACCAGCTGGTGAGAAAAGATAGGAGTATCAGTGTAGAAATGAGCCGAGATAGCAGAAGCATGAATTTTGATGGAGGAAAAGGAGAGGCCTTTAAGCAAAAGGTCAGAGAGGTAAAGCAAAATGGAGGAAATATCAGGCAAAAGAGGATCAGAACCTCGATCCTGCATCCAAATACAAAATCTTTTCCATTTAGAAGCATAAGATTTTCTAGTGCTAGGCCTCCTAGCTTCTAAAAGAACATCCATAACTTGTTTGGGAAGAGAAGAAGGAATCAAAGGCCCTTGTAGAGCCAAGCTGCCAGGCATAGAGTCTTGATTTGAGAGTGTAGCATCTGACCCTGATGCTGGGACAGAAGAGAAGGGATCAGAGGTAGGATCCAAGGAGGTTCCAAGAATAGGTGTTTTAAAGTTGAATACCAAAACTGCCGAGGCCAATTTGGAGCTATCAAAATGATAATCTTGGGTTTGTCCTGTTTTATTTTCAGTAACACCCGAGGCAGAAGAGGAAGAGGAGGGAAGGCATATCCCGAAAGATTCCTCCAGCTGAATGACAGGGCATCCACTTTCCAAGCTGTTTTGTGGAAGGACCTGGTGCAAAAGAGAGGCAACTGATGATTGAGATGGGATGCAAACAGATCTATCTGAGGGCAACCCCAAACTGCAGTAATCCTGCTGAATAAGTTGGTGTCCAGCATCCATTCATGAGAATCCAAAAGGTTTCTGCTTAGGCTGTCTGCTAAGAGATTCTGTTTTCCTGGAATGAATTGAGCGTGAAGATGCAGATTCAGATTTAGAGCTGTGTCCCATAAATTCATGGCTAGTCTGCAAAGGGGGTAAGAGTGAGAGCCCCCTTGCTTGTTTATGTACCACATGACTGTGGTATTGTCTGTACGAATCAGAAGAGGCCCTGGTTTCAAAAGATTCTGGAAGGCTAGAAGAGCATTTTGGACTGCCAACATTTCCTTCAAGTTGATGTGCCAGAGAAGATGCTTCTTTGTCCAAGAGCCCTGCTGGCAAATGTCTAGAAAATGAGCTCCCCAAGCATAATCCAAAGCGTCCGTGGTTATGATCTGAGAAGGTTGAGGCAGACGAAAGGGGTTCCCTTCGTTTAAAGCACAAGCCCTGGACCACCAAAGGAACTCTTTTTGGAGGCAGGGAATCAGAGGAATCATTGTGTCCAGACTGTAGTAATGCTGTGACCATACACTCTTTAGGTACCATTGAAAGTTTTCTCATTTGAAGCCTTGCATTTGGAATCAACAGGATGCAAGAAGCCATGTAGCCCACTGCCTGCAGGAATTTCCTTGCAGTGAGCTGAGTTAAAGTAGCCAAGGTTTTGAAAATTGAGGCCAGCTGTGTTTGTTTTTCTGGAGTGAGGAAGGCCCTTTGCAAGCTTGTGTTTAGAAGAGCTCCCAAAAAGATCATTTGCTGAGAGGGGATCAAATGTGACTTTTTTGTGTTCACTGAAAATCCCAGTAGTAGGAGAAGATGTTGAACAAAATGCAGATGTTGAAGTAGAAGGTCTTTGCTGTCCGCCTGAATAAGGCAGTCGTCCAGATAGGGGTAAATTTGAATCCCTTGGAGTCTGCAATAAGCTACTACTGGAGCCAGACACTTGGTAAAGACTCTGGGCGCAGTAGATAAGCCAAAGGGCAGTACAGAGAATTGAAAGTGCCTCGAACCTGCCTTGAATCTGAGGTATTTTCTGCGTTCCTGCCTGATGGGAATGTGTAAGTAGGCTTCTTTTACATCCAATGTCACCATCCAAGCATCCTGAGAGAGCATTGGAAGAAGTTGTTGCAGAGTAAGCATCTTGAAGTTTGGAATTTCCAGAAAGGTGTTTAATACTGAAAGATCCAGAATAGGTCTCCATGAGTTTTGTTTTCTTGGGACCAGAAATAGTCTTGAGTAAAAACCTTTTCCCATCTCTGAAAGTGGAACAGGTTCTATGGCTCTCATGGCCAATAAAGCGTCCACTTGATTTAAGGCCTCTGACCATTGATGTTTTGGCAGATCTGGCCATCCGATAGACCTTGGCAGAGTATGAAAGTGGAATTTGTAACCTCTTAAAATCACGTCCAAAACCCATTTGTCTTGGGTAATATGAGTCCAATTTTGGTAGAAAAGAGAAAGTTTTCCTCCGAGAGGGGCTTCCAGGCAAAGAGGACCTGTAGCCCAACAGAGAGTGTCATTGGGTCTGCTTCCTTTGTGATTGAGATCTGTCTTCTCCCCTTCTAGGTGAAGAAGCAGTCCATTGTCTGGACCTGTAAGAGGCCTGAGCCTGAGCCCGACCTCTGGAGCGTCTATATCTTCCCCTTTGAGGCCTGTCAGACGTGGGAAAGGACCAATTTTTGGAGGGCCAATTTCTAGAAAATCTAGGAGGCTGAACTTGTAAGAAATCTTTAACAGTCTGCATAGATTTCGCTTTATCCTCCATCTTTTTAATAACCTCCTCAGCTTTAGATCCAAACAAAACATCATGCTGAACAGGGCATCTAACAATTTAGCCTTAACTTGCTCAGGTAAATTCTGCTCTCGAAGCCAAGCATGTCTCCTGATAACAGTACCAGAGGCTGCGGCCCTACAAGAAGCATCCAAGGCATCAAAACCACAATGTAAACTATGTTTGCTAACTTGTTCAGTTGCATGCAATACATCCTGTAATCCCTTGTCCTTTGCACATGCAGGTAAGGTTGAAAGTTTTTGTTTTAAAACAGACAAAAGAAATTGCTGATACTTGAACATATGAAACTGGCAATTTAAAGCTCTAATAGAAAGAGTAGCAGAAGTATACACCTTTTTGCCCCATCTGTCCAAGGCACGAGAATCCTTTTCAGAGGGAATAGGATTTTTAGATGAAGCGGCCTTAGCAGCCTTGGAGCCCTGAGAAATAGTTTCAGGATCTGCAGTGGGGTTCTTGAACAGAAATTGATGGGAATCAGGTACTCTGTAAAATCTATCCGGCTTAGAAGGAGCAGGCGGAAAGGAATCAGGATTCAGGTTAGCTTCAGAGAAAGCATCATCCACAATATCAAGAACAGGAGGAATAGCCAAAGGTCTGTGTTGTGGGAGAAGGAGAAATTCTCTAAGTCTCTTCTTGGAAGCGGAATAATCCTGACCTTCCCAATGAAAATGCTCTCTCATCTCATGCAAGGTTTCCCCAAAAGAAAAATCTTCAGGGGGAGAAGCAGAGGGAATAGAGTCCTCTGCATCAGAATCCTCATAAGGAGGAAAAGAATAATCCTGGTCAGAGGAAGAGACTGAGGACACAGAAGCCTGATCAGAGGAATCATAAGGAATATCCAGTCTAGGCCTTTTTTCAGGAGGAGGGTGAGAACCCCTAATCATAGTAAGCAAATCTTCAGCCATCCTTAATAATTGTTTCTGGGTCTTGGGAGCTGAATCCGTAGAAGCTTGAGAAGAAACCCTTGGCTTAACTGGAGTCTTTGACTTTGCCTTTGTCTTTGTAGTAATAGTGATATGAGAAGGCCTGAAAACCCCTTCAGAAGCCGGTACCTGCACAGCGGTTCCGGACCCATCTGAAGGAGCGACGTCCAAAGGTCCTGCAGCAGATAAAATACTGGGCCTAGTTGGCTCCCCATGGGAGTCCATGTCGGCCATCGGTTCCGAAGTGGCTGACGACAGGGGCTGCAAAAGCGCCTCACTGACGACAGCCGAACCCGAAGCTGGCTCCGGCTGCAAAGTAACCTGTTTGGACCTCGGAGGCCTATCCTTATCCTTGCGTTTTTTGTGAATTACGGTTGTCGGTAAAGTATCCGACAACATCCTATAATTGAACCGTCTACCGAAATAATTCAAGGCCCAATCGTACCTACGCTTAATAGTACGAGAATTAAACCTGGCACAAAACCGACAGCAAGAAACGTCGTGGTCAGGGCCTAAGCAAGGAAGACAGTAAGAGTGGAAATCTTTATGAGGTATTTGTTTTCCACATGATATACAATTATTAACTTTTTCTGACATTGGAGGAGCAAGAAAAAGTTTCTAACGGGGTACTTAGCTTGAGAAGAGAAGAAGAAGACTTCGGACCGACGACAAGCAAAGCACGTTGTCCGGAATCCGCCAACCAACAACTTGAGAGCTGCTTTCCACCTCACGGCAAGAAAGACTGGAGAAGATGGTGTCGGCTGTCAGCTTTATACCTCTACATCTTGACGTCAGGGTACTTGCTGGTACAGCCGACACCGGACCCAGACTTTGGAATTCTGGCCGACCTCGGGCTGCCTGCCGGCAGGAATACCCTACAGTTATGACTGCAACAGTGAAACACGAAGAACATCTATCATAATACTGGCGATCCATGTAATTGGAGAAGTAACTGCATGATTCACATCTGCTCTGCTGTCTAGACACACATACAACCAGTTGACTGCAGTGAGAACAGAACCCCTACCTAAGTACACAGACTACAGAACACAGTATGTTATGCAGCCGTCAAGCCACAAGTCTGATTTATACAAGAGAGTGTAGGTTAACTTATAGCAGATGACATCAGCAGGCAATGTCCAAGACAAGAGGGTGGCAGGCCTGTATGAAATAGATGTGTAGATATAGCAAGTATCAAACTACTGGCAATCCATGTCATTGGAGAAGTTACTGTGGGATACACACATCTGCTCAGCAGTGTCTGTTGTGGAGAAGAGGACAGTGTCCCATATGCTGGCGGGAAACATTCTCTGCAATGTCAAACAGCAGCTCTCTCTCTCTCACACACACACACACACACACACACACACACACACACACACACACACACACACACACACACACACACAGTTGACTGCAGTGAGAACATAACCCCTACCCAAGTACACAGACTACAGAACACAATAGTACACATGAACTTATAGTAGATGACATTAGCAGGCCATGTGGGGGTCAACAGGTTGTGAAGCCTGCATAGGCACACAGATTCATAGGTTCACATGAGGCTACTAGCCTAAAAGTACTAGAGTATTTAGAAGCCTAGCTGTCTAAAAACACAAGTACCCTTACTGAGCATAGTTGGATGGTAGTTTTTAGCACAGCGTGTTTGTGAGCAGCACCAACTGGCCCTGACCATGAGGGACATAGGTGCCAGCCTAGAGGTGACTTTACAACCAAAAATCACACAACCAGTATTCAAGGTTGCGCTTGAGCAGGGTCATTGAGGAGCACTGCTTCACACGCAGTGGGAGCCTATTATAGAGGAGTGTGAATCGTTGTGGTATACATCTGTCCCCCCAGCATGTTCTGTTTATGTCACAAGCTAGGTCGAGCAGCCTGGGGCAAATTATAGCCATCCCATTTGAATTGCAGATGTCCATCATTTCCAGAAGGACAGGGTCTGAGATAGGTCACCTTTCAGCAGTCTACCTGATACAGATTACACTGACAGTATGTCAGTCTTTTCATGTACGCCATGTTTGGAGGCCTTAGTGTCTCCCAAGCACAACACTGTATTTTCTCTAATTGCTGCAGGTGTCTGGTGAGGTAGAGAGAGAGAGATGTGAGCATTGTAATCATTGGTGTGATAATGGTAGATTACAGAAAACGTATGACTATCCTGGTCTGGCATGTGATGTCCATATGAATTATGTGTACAATGCAGATTGTGTCACCACTATGAGCCCATAGTGATGAAAATGTAGAATGCTATCAACATGTGTTCCCAAGTCTAACAACACTGTGTTTGAGCTTAGGAGGTGTGCATATCATAATTTGCAGGGGTACATCATTGACAAAGGTGACAGAGTCACTATATGCTTAAAGTTCAGCCCATGATTTTGTCACCAATCATTATTCTGTGTTAGTCCCTACTGTAACATGTTACCATCAGTGAGGGACGTTATACGATATGTCCAGTTAACATTCATCTGCAAACTTGGTAAACCACAGGCCATCTATTGTTGCCTGTGCTTCAGGGAAATATTTCCCAAACAGCTGAGGGCCCAGCACAGATCCTTGTGGTATTCCACTGGTGAGTGGGCTACTGGTGGAGGTGCAGTCCCCGACTTTGAGAGCATGTGTTCTATCATTGAGCCAGTTGGTTCTCCATCTAGTATTGTATGGCCTAATTCCCAGTTAGGATATCTTCACTTTGGACAGTCACCTCCAGAAAGAGGGGTGACGAAAACACACAAGCTGTATAGCCAACTGGATTGAGTCAAGTGTGTGAAGATGTGTGCAAAATAGAGAGCTATGTACAGGATGTCTTTTTTTGTGAGACAGGTGCCCCCCTACCTTTTTTTTTTTTGTTAAAGAGAGGGAGAGGGAGGAATGTTGGGGAAAGAACATAGGTATGTCTGGGTCTACTAAGCTGGGTAGATGAGTAAGCAATAGCAAACAGACAAGACAAGACACAGAGACGGTGAGTGATACAAGACGTCGGTGGACACCATGGATGGGGTGAGGGTGGGGATATCCAGGACCCATGCTCAAGCTGGGGGATGATGAGAATTGAGTCCTCACCCACTGGACTGTCATTTCCCTCTGCAAATGGCTATTGCACTCGACGTCTCATTCTCCACCTCCTGGTGCTAAGTAAAATGAGGGACAGCGGTACCTCCATCCTGTGTAGATGTGCACCAATAGTGCGGCGCACAACTCTACGCACCACCCCTGGCAGTTCAGGTGATAAACTCACCACCTCTGCCACTGCTCTCAGAGGGAACCACTGGACTATCCTCTGGGGGGCAGATAATGGAGGGGCAGCAGAGATGGCACTGCCAGGTTGGCTCCCAGAATTGCTAGGCAACGTTGCTGGGGCCAGTGGAGTGGGGGGAGGCAGATCCTGTGGGGCAGGCCTACCCTGCTGTGCTGTTGAGCATTTTGTGAAGTGGTACACATGGAGGACATAAAACACATTTTGATAACACATAATAATATAAAACAAAAAACAGAACGAGACAGATAAGGATTGGGGTCAGAGGAAAAAAAAAAAAAGAGATAAGCTTAGTACCTTCTTATGTAATCTTCAATACAACAATAGTCACACGTAACTCGACCACAAAAACAAAAAACAAACATCGCTGCAAATCCACAAAACAGGAGCACAAATTGTGATAAGTGCTTTTGTTCCTTTATTCCACACAATGGAACTTTCTCAGATAAAACATTTACGTACATCCTTTTTTATCGGTCCCTAATTAAGAACCCTCCAATAACAGAATCAAAATCATTATTCCATTAAGTCAAAAAAGAAAAAAGGAAGAAGGAGGACTTCCAAACCATACAACCTTATGCAAATCTAGTCATGGAACACAATCTTGCTAAAATCCACTCACACAAGTACCTTAAAATACCCTAAATAAGTGCCCTTATTAGAAAAACAAGAAGCCTACGTGTTAGGAAAGAGGTTTAGTATATATGCTCCTCTTAAGAAATCCAGACAGTGGTGTTACTGAGAACAAAAAGGAAGTTAACTCCATTTGTTGTATTTTGACTTGTATCCTCAAGTACTACCCAGTATTAGGTACATTATAGAAAAAAACTGTAGTGGAGTATTGGGAGCATTTGGTTTAATAGCGAAATTGGGACAAACACCTTTAGGAGAGGTATTTTTGAGAGAAATAACATTTACGTTACACAAGGGAAGATGAGTAAGTGTAATGCCTGCAAGGAATGTAGACATTTATGAAACCAGTAATATTGTTATAGGAGAATACAATAGGGTACTATCAATACAGGACAATTATAACTGCAACACCAAGGGAGTGCTACATGTAGCCCTGTGTTTGATATGTACTGCCTTCTATATAGGAAAAATGGAAAATCAATTGGAAAAAAGGATATATCTGCACATTTATGCAATAAAAAAAGGATGGATCTAATACCCAGTATAGGTATAGTGTGACGTAGTAACTTCAAGAAATTTGATTTTTTGTGTTTTAAAAAAGATTACCAAAAATGAGCATGGAGGGAACTGGTCTAGCTTCTTAGAATATAAAGAAACATACTGGCAGGTACTACTGAATGCTACTCACTTTCTGGGACTAAATGAGATGGTATCCATTAGTAGTTTGTTGCCATTAAAGGCTGACAAGGTTAAACAGCTTGAATTATTAGGGTTAGCTTATTTTTTTCGGTTCACATTGAAATTAATTATTGTAGTTTTATTTGTAAATACTGGTACATGCATCTATTTACATTAATGATTATATTGTGTTTTTACATATTTTAAGGTATTTGGTGTTATCATTCTTAGGGGGGTTTAAAAGATTGTGTTCCGTGACTGGGTTTGCATAAGGCTGTATGGTTTGGAAGTCTTCTTCCTTTTATTTTTTGACTTAATGAAATAATGATTTTGATTATGTTACTGAAGGATTCTTAATCAGGGCCAGAATAAAAAACGAAGTATGTAAATGTTTTACCTGATGAAGTTCCATTGTGTGGAATAAAGGAACAAAAGCACTTACCACAATTCATGCTCCTGTTTTCTGCAGCAAGGTTTTTTTTGTTTCTGACCTTCATATGTAACATACAATTATTTGACTCTATTAACTTAACCTATACTGTTAAAAATCACCCCCCCCCAACAGATAACTATTACTTTTAGGACTACCAGCTCCTCACAGATGCACACTATACTACAGACTGCAGCAACTGTTCCTTTACATGTGCATATATTGCACATATGTGTTCCAATTATACAGATTACATTTTACAGCATGGCATCTGTGCCACTGGTATAGAGCTTTTACTTTAAACCTTTTAAGTTAAACACAACTGAAAAATGAACAGTATTCTATAGCTAGAAAGTGTGGTATCTGAACCCACCTCCTCTGACTAAAAAGTGTAATATTGTACTCTTGGTTTGTGCTACAGACTAATACATGCATACTTGCTATTACAGATGAGATATGCATGCTCAATTTGATACAACTCTATGAAATACCAAACAAGTGATCTTTAATTTTTAATGCTACAATAACACTACTCTTCTGCTGCACACATGCCACATGCCTCCCTCATCGCCAATTTAACGCCATGGATCCTAACATTGCATTCTCTTTTCATGGCAGCTGTGGAAGAAACAGAACAGGATACCATTATGAATATCAGTCTTGCCTATATTGAGCTTTTAAGCCTTAGATCCTAACATTGCATTCTCTTTCCATGGCAGCTGTGGAAGAAACAGAACAGGATACCATTATGAATACCAGTCTTGCCTATATTGAGCTTTTAAGCCTTACACATACTCTGCATAGTTGATACTTACACATCTGTGGGATGTACTCAGTCCTAAATTCCTTGAGCCAAGCATCAAATGTAGCTCTAGTCTTCCTCTAGGTCATTGTAGTGATGCCTACATTGGCTACTAGTGCAGGGATACCTGTGGCACTGGTTATAGCCCGGGCCAAACTATCCTAGGCCTCTGACTTATACTGGTACCCATAATAGTCCCCTTGCAACAACCTGGCATTGCAGTGTTTCATTAGGAGTCCAACAAAATCAGACTCCTGGACACCCCATCTCTGAACTCTAAACCTCACACCCTCGCCACGAACCCCTGTTTTGTCTACCACAGATCACGAACAATGCAAAATGATGGTTTCTTGCCAATTCCAGTTATCATGTTTACTGGGAGTGTGCACACTGTTTGAAAATATTGTGCACTGCTTACCATTGCGTAAACATGGTGCTCAGGGGTGTGCACTGCCTTGCAACATGTTTGCACAATGGTACACTGTGTGCAACAGTAGCAAGCAATGCAATTTCAAGGTTATTTGATGTGCAGGCAGTTGTTCATAGGTTCATACTAGGCTATCTGCCCTAGAGCATTTACAAGCCTAGCCAGAGTGTGTTTGGCTTTCGCCACCCATTTTAAATTAATCTCGCTATGCCCTTTTTCGAGGTTAGTATACTGTGCCTCTGTCCAACAGTGACACAGAAGTGATACCCGGGGCAAACCTACGACCCCCCCCATCCACTCATCAAGATTCCTCTTGAAGAGAGTCAATGAGGGACTCTGCCTAACCTGGACTGGGACTTTATTCCACAGTGAAGGGAGCCTCTGGGTTATGAATCTGTCCCTCCAGCATGTCCTATTTATTTCAGTGGTGAGGTTCAAGTCTCTCAAGCACATAGCTCGATGGGATTTGGATTTTCTGAGGTGCAGCATGTCCATTAATTCCGGGTTGGACATGGCTTTATACGTCAGGCACAGATCGCCTCTGAGCAGGCGGTATGCCACTGAGTAGAGCTGGAGTTTCTTTAACCGGGCAGCATATGGCATCTGTTTGAGCCCTTTGATCCTCTTGGTGAGGTACTTTTGGGGTCTTTTCAGTTGCTGCAGGTGTCTGGTAAGGTACATCCCAAAAGGGGCATTGTACTCAATTATGGGCCTGATGATGGATGAGGAAAGAGGCACGATGACCTCCCCTGATCTAGATGCAAATCCTTTCATGATTAGGTGGGCTATTTAAAATGTTTTTCTAACCACTTTGGCCACGTGGTTGTCAAATGAGAGATTGCTATCAACTTGGGTCCCCAGGTCCCTAATTACTTCTTCCAGATTAATGGATTACCACCTATGTGGTAATTTGTGGGCACTTTGTTTTTGCCAAAGGGGATGACTATACACTTTTTGGCGTTTAGCTTGAGGCCATGGCTCTGGCACCAGTTGTCTGTTTCTATGAGGCCCTTTTGGAGGATGCTTGTGTCAGCTGGAGAGTTGATTATAGCGCCCAGTTTGCAGTCATATGCGAACTTGGTCAGCCACAGTCCTTCCATGTTGGCCTGTACCTCCAAGAAATATATACCGAACAGGAGAGGTCCCAGGACTGAGCCTTGTGGGACGCCACTTGTAACTGGTTTGGAGTCTGACATGGCTCCAGCAATTCTAACCATGTGGGTTCTGTCCTTGAGCCAGTTTGCAACCCATCTAGTGACATAGGGGTTTATATTTAAGCTGGTGAGCTTATCATAATGCCCGAGTGGGGTATTGTATCAAAGGCTTTTGCGAGGTCCAGGTAGGCTGTGTGGACCACCTTCCTCTTGTCAATGGCCTTGGTGACTATTTCAAAGAAATCGACCAGGATTAAGAGGCAGGATCTGCCCTTAACAAAGCCGAACTGGGTACGATCCAGTGTCTGTAGGTGCCCAATATCTTTTTTTATGGAGGTCCATGATGATCCTTTCCATAGCTTTGCAGACCAAGCTAGTCAGGCTTATGGGGCGATAGTTTCCAGGATCCGTTGAGGCACCACCTTTGTGGAGAGGGACCACTGTTGCTGTACGCCACTCTTTGGGTACATATTCTGTGGTAAGGCTGAGATTGAACAGTAGTTTTATGTTTGGGTTTAGCTCTTCTTGGAGTTCATGTAGGACGCAGCCCGGGACACCGTCTGGTCCCATTGATGCTATGTTTTTTGCTTTGGAGAGGGCGGCTCTTACCTGAGCATCTGAGATGTCAGGGGGGCAGCACTCTGCTGGGATAGATAGTTGCCCTTTTGGTGGTGGGGGGCAGTTTGCGCTGAACCTGTCAGCTAGGATGTTGGCAATGTCTGTGGGTTCGGTGTATTGTCATTTTGGACTAATTCTGAGCATATCTGGGAATTCCCACCCAGGTTCCTAACATAACTAAAGAAAGCCTTGTGATTATCCTTAGTGTCCTGTGCAATTTTTCTCTCGAAGCTGGCCTTAGACGATTTTATGAGTGCCCGTAGTTTTTTGCTAACACTGATCAGAGATGCCTTCCCTTTTTGGGATTTTGCTCCATCATGTAGTAGCTTCCTCCTTCTATTGTATAGTTTGTTTATGGCTGGGGTCCACCAGACAGGATGTCTGCCTTTGGAGGATTGGGTCTTGGTTTTATTTGGGATTGCATGATCCATGCATTCTTGAAGGTGTTCATAGAATGTGTTTATAAAGGATTCTGCGGTCTGGGCCATATTTTCCACAGGCCCGGGGGCTTTGAAGGATTCCACCACGGTTTTGAGGAGTGTGAAATATGCTTTAGAGAAGTTTTTCACTGTGGTTTTCTGGGCAGGGGGTGGGGTCGGGATGTGAATATCCAGTGAGATTAGTTTATGGTCTGATCTTACCAGTGAGGGATACACTTCTGGTCTGGAGCATAGAGTCCCCATGTTGGTGATGATCAGGTCCAGTATGTTTTCCCCTCTTGTGGGAGTGGTAACAAGTTGTTCCATAGCATTTGAGTTTATAAATTCTAGGAACCTTTGAGCTAGGGTGTTGGAGCTAGAGTAATGCTCACAGTCTATGTTTGGGTAGTTGAAGTCGCCCAATATAATGGTGTTTGGAGAGACCTTCATATTTTCCAGTGTTCTTAGGAAGGCCGAGTGGGGTTCCTGGGTTTGGGTGGGTGGTCTGTAGCAGGCTATAAACTGGAAGGCAGTTTTATCCACTGTTAGTTGCACATGGATAGTCTCTGATGCTTCGTGCTGTGCCACCAACCTGGAGGTGTGGGTATCTTTGACGAATATTGATACTCCCCCTCCTTTTCTGGTTCGGTCCAAGTTTTGGGGCCGAAAAGCATGGTATGAGGTATAACCTGGTAGTGCTGGGGTGCTCTCGGGAGCCTTGAACCAGGTTTCTGTTACTGCACAGATATCGATGTTCTCCATGCTAAGGAGAGTTTCGAGTGCATGCATCTTGAGGTTTAGACTTCTGGCGTTGAGTAGCATTACTCTTGGTTTCTTATTCCTTGTGATACCTATGGAGGTGGGTTTGTCTTTTGAGCCTTGCCTAAAAAAGGCACTATGGGGGTAGCAAGAGCCTTTGCCAATATCCGAAAGCCCAGGGGTGACAAGTGCAAGCCTTCCCTAGCGAAGCATCGTGGCTTGTCGAGCATGTCATCCCAGGCTGACAGGCATTGGATCCCCTTTGAATGATACCAATACTTATTCCAATTGTTGAAATTGATCATCTTGTCTTCATATTGTGGCATCATTCTTGGTGAGGGTAAGATGCTACTCAAGGTCAGGGTCATACCGGCCTGGGCCACATGCTCAGAGAGCTCCTCTATGTCTCTTTTCATGTAGTCCAGGGAGGTACATCTCAGGTCATTCACACCAGCATGGACAATGACAGAGTCATATTTGTACTTGCCTTGGAGTGACCTGAGTGCTTGTGTTATGTGGCGGATGCTAGCGCCCGACAGGCAGCTCACCGTGACCTTCTCCTTGTTCAGCCTGGTGAGCGGGACGTCAGTGTGCCTGACGATAGAGTCACCTATTACAAGTGTATCAGGTGTGTTGTTTAGCCTTAAGGGCTGTGACTGTTCGGCACTCTGGCTTTGTGAGCTATGTGTTGCACGTGTTTTGCTTTGGGGTAGCGGTTGCTTGGGTGTCTGCTTTGGAGGTCTCTGCTGCTTAGACAGATTTTTATTTAGAGCCTCCGAGTATGTTTTTGTGTGTTTATGTGTTTGGTTTGCTGTCGTGGTAGGTCTATGTGAGACTGGAATTGTAGTGAGTGTGGTTTCATTCTCCTCCAGACAGGTTTCGCCAGTACTGAGTTGAGAGAGCTTAGCCTCCAGTTTGGCTATATGGTTGCATCTATCACGTGTTGGAATTTGTTGGGAGGAGGAGAGAGTTGTCTGTGTACATGAGGCAGTTGTAACATTGCCTCAAGATTCCCAGATTCACCAGCTGGACCCGAGAGGAGATTGACAACTGACCTTTGGACATGCTAGAATAGTATTGGAAATTCCTTTATAATTGAAAAAAAAAAGGGCCAATGGGGAACAAAGTACTCAAGGGGAGTTTGTGAGGGTGTAGTGCTTTTAATTTTTTAGTGCTGACTTATATAATTGCTTTAGTGAGCAAGTGCCAGGTAACTTAAATGCAATGTGTTACAGGTAACTTAAATGCATAAATGACAAACAGTAACTTTCTTTCAAGTGAAACAAGGAAATAAGTACAGTAAGCAATGCAGATGTCACTAGGGATCCACAGAAGCGCTGAAAAGTCACGTTTTAGGTGGAATTAGTGTTTCAGGGAAATAACAAGCAAACAAAGCTAGATTCAGCAGGCCTGGATCAAGTCTATGCTACAGCAAACAAGGTGTACCAATTTAGTAAGAAACAGTTCAAATATGCAGGCACTATAAGCCTTTAACCAGAAATTCCCAGCTCAGAAGGGCAGAGTCCAGCCTCTCCTCCCACAAGAGTGCAGACCACGAACCTTCTTAATGTAAAATAACTGGCCTGAAGCCCAAGCGCTAAAACCAGAACTAATACACTTTTAGAATAACAGACACCGAGCCCTCAATCAGCAGTTCCCAACTTAGAAGGATGTAAGCTACCTGTCCTGCCACCACAGTGCAGGCCACAAACCTTCCTAATGTAAAACAACTGGTCTGAAGCCCAAGTGCTTAAACTAAAAGGCTTAGAGTGAGTTACATCAAGCAGTAATAAATACAATTGAGTACTTTTAAGATGACACAAAAGCAAAATAAAGTAGGAAGAAACACAAATACAGTAAAAAAAAAAAAAAAAATTTGAGTGAGCAAATGAGATGGGCCCAGGAGGAGTATCCAAGTGCAAATTTACAAGAGGGGCGGGCAGTTTTCAAAGCCACCAAGATTAACACCAACACAAAAACAGGGAGGGTGGGCGGGAACCTACTGAAAAACAGAGTCACAGCTTCCAGCTAGATATTCCTCAATGCAACACAAACAAATTTCTTTAAAAAGTGCAGATAAAAGTTACTTAGCTTCACTTATGCATTCAAGTTGATAGCATGCAGGTCTTAACCGGCCAAAGCTCACAGTTTAAACGTGAATAGGTGTTTGACATGGCAGTCCAGAGAGCAGAAATGTACTTACAGGAATATAGTATACAGTATACCCAGAGAGTCACACATTTGATAGTAAATGGATAATACACAGATAAATAAATGACTGACACAATACTAGTGTCTCAGCCCTCATACATATAATTAATATCAGCTACACTATGTCAAGTGTAATAAGTGAGAGTGACTGTAATGGGAAGTGGAACAACATTAAAAAAGTGTATGGAATATGCTATATTCAAACCCAGGACCATGTGCATGACAGCCCTACACTTACAAGTGTTTTTTTTCAACCTATGTGTGGCAATGTGTGTCTATGTTGCAGAGCAGGAATGTCACAACAGTAAAACAAAGGTTGCACACCCTGTACTAGACCCCAGGACCATCTGTACTCCAGCCCTACACTTACACCTGTTGTCACAGGATTAGTTACATGACATTCCTTACCTTACTATTTATTCTTAAGGTCTCAATGTTAAACCACAGTGCAACGTTGTTTAGTGAGTTTGTGCAATGCCCAATAGTAGTGATTGAATGCATCTGGTTTCTATTTTTTGTCTGTCTGGGTCCTGTCTGCTTCCTGGGCGGGCCAGTTTGTGTACTGCTGTGCTTTGCACACACCAGATAAACCCTGCCAAATCTGACATTCATTATTATCCATTTCCCCTGTTTGAACTAAGCAGCACAGCGAGCAAACACTGGGAAAAAAGAGAGAGCGAGAGAAAGGAAAAGGTTTCGAACCCAGTACCACCTAGCCCCAAAAAAGTAAAGTATCAATACATTAATACTCGCTGCTACAGAGTCAGTTAAGTAGCAGGTGTTTTACATAGACTCAATACGGAGTGTTAGAATTTAGCGATGTGGCTCACGTTTGTGCACTGCTAAGCAGTGTGAAAACAGGTGTAAACTTGCATGTGTATACACTTTGCTAACCGTTGTGCAATAGGAAACTACGTATTAAGTATTACTGCTGTTTATTGTCCATTGCTTATGTATGACATGGTATTACACATGGAAACATTAAAAATGAAGGCCCTATCTCACACCATGTCACATATTTACAATACAGCCATGTGTTGCCCCCCAAATAACATTGCAACCCTGGAGTCTCAGTACTTTTTCCACACATATATCACCTACGGTACAGAAAGTAATAACAAATGTTGGGTCATATGCAATGCACATCAATCTGGTAACATGCAGAACTACAACTATTGACCTATAAGCCTAACAAGCCTTATTTGCAAGGCCAGGGAAGAGGTCAGCATGGACCTTATCCATAGGGATATAGGTGACTTTTAATACCCTCAAGTCAACCTATTTTGTGTTTGTCAAGGATAGAGCTTGCCTACCGAACCTCGAGGACTTCTTTGATTCTATCCCCGAAGACCTGGATGACAGATAAGAGGACATACCACCTATGTTCAGTTATCCAAGCCTTTGACAATCTCCTATATTCATGTGTCATTGTGAAAGTGCCCCATCTAGGAATTAAGCAATACAGTACTAGCTGGCTAGCCAGCTGGATCACCAACAGAATATACACTGTCAAAGTTGGGGACTGCACCTCCCCCACTAGACACTGACTGAAGGAATACCCCAAGAATCTGTGCTGGTCCCTCAAATTTGTGGAAACTACTTCCCTGAAGTGCAGACAATGGTAGATGGACTATGGTTTACCAAGTTTGTCCATGACAAATTGGATGCACTCATATAGAGCCCCCAATGAAGGCAACATATTACAGAAGGGGTTGACAAAGACAAATGACTGGTGCCAACCTCACAGACTGAACCTTACAGCAAACAATGTCTCATTGCCCCCTTTGGCAATGAAGTACCACTGCCAATTATGACATACAATGCACGCCTCTCAGCTTGAATACAGTGTTGTGAGACTTGTGAACATATGTTCATAGCAATCACTTTCATCATTATGTATCCATAGTGTTGACACACATTCTGCATTGCACCCTCATACATATGGACATCACATCCAAGACCAGGGAGGTCACAGCTGTGTTGTACTCCACTAATTTTGTACAAGGTGCCCTACTGTCTGTACCTCACTAGATAACTGCAGTGACTGGAGAAAAAAAAATTGAGGTCTGTGACTGGGAGAATGCATGTCCTCCAAACATCACATACATGGAAAGACTGCAAGGCTTGCCAATATACTCAGTATCCTGCAAACTGCTGAGAGGTGACCTATGCTTGACCTTCAAAAAAGTCTCAGACCCTGCCCTACTGGAAATGTTGGACATCTGCTAATCAAATAGGACAGGAATAACTTATCCCAGGGTTCTCAACCCAGCCTGTGAGATAAACAGAGTATGCCGGCAAGACAGATATATCCCCCAGCGACTCAAACTCCCCTGTAATAGGCTCCCAGCAAGCGTGAAGCAGTACTCCTCAATGACCCTGTTCAAGTGCAACCTTCCCTACTGGTTGGGTGATTGTGAAGTCACCTCTGGAGTGGCACCTATGTCCCTCATAGACAGGCCCAGTTATTGCTGGTCACAAAATCACTCTGCTAACAACTGCCATCTAAATATACTTAATAAGGGTACTTGTGTTTTTTACACAGCTAGGCTTCTATTGCCTCATGTATAATGACAACCATGTACTCTTAAAACTTACAAATACAATGAGGGTAACAAGAGCAATATATCCTTGTTTGTGCCATAGTAGTAACTCACCTTTACCCCCCCAAAAGAACAGTCCATTCTTGTTTGTGCCATAACAGTAATTCACCTTTGCTCACCCCAAAAGAATAGTCTATTTTTATTTGTGACATAATGGTAACTCAGCTTTGTTCTCCCCTCAAAAGAACAACGCACCTCTGTATGTGCCATAACAGTAAATCACCTTTGCTACCCCCAAAAGAGCATTCTACACTTGTTTGTGCCAAACAACCTGCCCTTCTGCATATCATACTATTCACAGTTAATATCCTCACACATTTTAAGGCCAATGAAATAGAATGGCTTACACACTGCATGTCTCAGAGTACTGGTCAGATAACTGATGAAGGACCACGAAATACAGAAAAAAGACAGAGCTGTATACTTGCAAGCAATAATCACAACAAATTGTGTGATCACTAAGTGCACTACATCTAAATGTAATACATTTAATAAAGGTACAAGTAACAGTTTATGGTTTGATCAGTGTACATTCTGTTGCAGTTGGTGTGAAGAATGACTTCAGCTCTTTGCTGCAAAACTGTCTGCATGACAAAGAGGGATAAGGCATCCATCCTGTTTTCTGAAGGTACACTGGAGTAAGAGTTGAAATCCAGATTTATGTAGAAATAAATATCTCAGGTGCACTAACACTTTCTATTGCTTTTCCTCGCTTCAACTATTTCTCCTTTTTTTAATTTTTGGCCAGTGTCTGCGCAGTACGCTTCTTAATGCAAACACGGGAACTGGAGAAAAAGAATGTCGGGATTGGCTGTGCTCATCTTGTTTGCACGAAAAACATTAGTGTGCAAACTGGATAAGTGGACCACCCAGAAAGTATACAGCCAAAAACAGAAACTGGATATGCAATCAATGCTATTACCTGTGGCAGCAGATATAAAAAAAGTGTAGGGCTGGAATACAGATGGTCCTGGGTTCTAGTACAGAGTGTGCAACTTTTTTTTCCAAGGTTGTGACATTGTAGTTTATAGCAATTAAGTGAAACATGAACAGCTGTTATTTCTCTCTTGTGGCAACAGATGCAAGTGTAACACTGCCATACACATGGTCTTGGGTTTAAATACAGCATTTTCCATACACTTTTACAGTTGTTCCACTTCCCATTATAGTCACTCTCCCTTATAACACATGACATAGTGTACAGGGCTGAGGCACTAACATTGTTTCAGTTATGTATTATGACATTTACTATCAAATGTATAACAGTGGGTATACTGCATACTATGTTTCTTATAGGTTCATAGGTAGGTACTAGGCTATTGGCCCTAGGGCCTATATAAAGCCTAGCCAAACGGTACTCTGGCTTTTGCCACCCAAGAAAATTATTTTCCTGTGCCACAGAAGTGATCCCCGGGGTGAATTTCCTATCTCCCATCCAATCATCAAGATTTTTCTTGAAGAGTGCTAATGAGAAGCTTTGTTTGATATAGATAGGTAGTTTGTTCCAGAGTATGGGAAGTCTCTGGGACAGAAATCCATCACTCCAGCATGTTCCGTTTATTGTGGTGACAAGGTTTAGGTCCCTAGTGTGTGTAGCTCGGAGGAATTGGGATTTCTTTACGTGCAGCACGTCCAACAGCTTTGGGTTTGACATAGCTGTGTATGTTAGGCAGTGATTGTCTCTGAATAGGCGATATGCGACAGAGTAAAGCTGGAGTTTTTTGAGACTGTCTGCGTAGGGCATCTGTGAGGCCAGTAATCCTCTTTGTGAGGTACTTCTGTGGCCTTTCCAGTTGTTGTAGATGTCTTGTGAGGTACATACCAAAAGGGGTGTTGTACTCTATAATGGGTCTAATGAGTGATGAGTAGAGGGGAACAATGACCTCTTTTTTTTCCTGGATGAGAAACCTTTTGTGATGAGGTGTGCCACGCAGAAGGATTTCCTGACTTCTGTGGCAATGTGATTATCAAAGGAGAGACTACTGCCCACCTGTGTCCCAAGGTCTCAACACTTTTGATGTTAAGTAGACTACCACCTATGTGGTAGTTCATGGGTACAGAGTTTTTAACAAAAGGGGTGACAATGCATTTTTGGCACTGAGCTTGAGGCCATGGCTTTGACACCAGGCATCTGTCTCAGTGAGGCCCTTTTGTAGGATGCCCACATCGTTAGGAGTTTAGATTACGGCTACTAGTTTGCAGTCATCTACGAACTTTGTTAGCCAAAGACCTTCTGTGTTAGCCTGTACTTCAGAGAAGTAGATACCAAACAGGAGAGGACCGAACCCTGTGGTACTCCACTTGTCACTGGTCTGAAGTTGGATTTAGAGTCTGCTACTTTCACAGTGTGAGTTCTGTCAGTGAGCCAGTTGGAAACCCATCTTGTGACATAGGAATTTATACCTAGTTTAGTGAGTTTGTCTATAATTCCAGAGTGGGGGATGGTGTCAAAAGCCTTGGCGAGATCTAGATAGGCAATTCCAGAGTGGGGGATGGTGTCAAAAGCCTTGGCGAGATCTAGATAGGCTGTGTGAACCACAGGGGTAATTTTAGCAATGAACCTATCTGCCAGGATGTTGACAATATCAGTTGGTTCTGTATATTTAGTGTCATTGTGCTGTAACTCAGAGCAGATCTGAGTGTTGCCATTGAGATTCTTGACATAGCTATAGAATGCTTTGTGGTTGTCTTTAGAATCAGTGGTGATGAGGGATCTCAGCTTTTTACTGAGGCTGACCACAGAGTTCCTCCAATCATGGGATTTTACTCTTTTTTTGCAACAGTTTCTTTCTTCTGTTGTAGAGTTTGTTTATAGCAGGGGACCACCAGATTGGCTTCCTTTTTTTGGAGGATAGCATCTTGGTTCTGTTACGGATTGCATGATCCATGCACTCATGTAAGTGCTTATAAAGTGCAACTGTACAGAATTCAGCAGTTGCATCTCTATTGTCCGTCAGCATGGGTGTCGTGAAGTTTGCCACTTCTGTCTTAAGAAGCGTGAAGTTGGCTTTGGAGAAATTTTTTACCATGGTTTCCCTAATAGGAGGTGGGGGTGGGATGTTGATGTCTATGGTGATTTGCTTGTGGTCGGATCTGACCAATGAGGAATTGACCTCTGGTGTGGAACACCAGTTGTCTATGTTGGTAATGACCAGGTCTAGGATATTGCTGCCCCTGGTGGGGGTGTGGATAAGTTGATCCAAGGCATTGGAATTTATGAATTCCAGAAAACGTTGAGCACAAGAGTTGGTACAGGAGTAGTTTTCCCAGTTAAAGGTGGGGTAGTTGAACTCACCCCATTATTAGGGTGTTAGGTTGTACCCTAATATTTTCCAGTGTATCAAGAAATGAGGAGTGGGAAACAATGGGGCATGGTGGGGGGATCTGTAGCAAGCTACAATTTGCATTGTGGTCTTGCCCAGAGTTAGTTGCACTTGGATAATCTCAGATGCATTATGTTGAGCAACTAGCCTGGAGGTGTGGATATCCTTAATGAATATGGACACACCTCCACCTTTAGTTTTTCGGTCCAGGTTAGGTGGCCGAAAGGTGTGGTATGAATTATAGCCTGGTAATGCAGGGGTGCTCTCTGGAGCCTTGAACCAGGTCTCTGTCACTGCACAGATGTCGATGTTCTCCATTTTAAGGAGTGCCTCGAGTGAGTGTATATTTTGAGGTTTAGACTTCTAGCATTAAGTAGCATTACCCTCAGATTTTGCTTGCTTCTACATGTTACAGTGGTGAATTTGTCATTTGAATCTTGCCTAAAAAAGGCACTATAGGGGTGGCAAGAGCCTTAGCCAGTATCCGGAATCCCAAAGGTGACAGGTGCAGGCCATCTCTGGCAAAGCATTGTGGTTTGTCGATCATGTCATCCCAGGCAGACAGATACTGGATCACCTAAGAATGACACCAGAAGCTTAGCCAATTGTTGAAGTCAATCATTTTGTCCTTGTACTGTGGTATCATTCTGGGTGATGGCAGGATGCTACTCAGGGCAAGGGTCATACCTGCCTGGGCTACAAGATCAGAAAGCTCCTCCATGTCTCTTTTCATGTAGTCCAGGGAGGTACGTCTCAGATCATTCACACCAACATGGACAATGACAGAGTCATATTTGTGCTTGCTGTGGAGTGACCTGAGTGCATGCGTTATGTGGTGGACCCTGGCACCCAACAGGCAGCTGACAGTAACTTTCTCCTTGTTTAGTCTGGTGAGTGGAACACCAGTGTGCCTGACTATAGCGTCACCTATGACCTACTGGGCACGCTGTTATGCCTTATGGGCTGTGGTTGAGTGGCACACTGAGTTTGTGAGCTATGTGTCATTTGGGTTGTGTTGGGGGGTGGAGGTTGCTTGCGTTTCTGCTTTGGAGGTCCCTGTTGCTTGGGTAGGTGTTTTTTTTTTGAGAGCCTCCGCGAATGTAGGTGTGTGTTCTGTGTTTCTGTGTGTGTGTTTTGGTGGAGTAGGTTTTGAGGGACTATGTGATGAGTGTGGTGTGGTGCAAGTGTTTACCTTCTCCTCTTGACTGTAAAGTCTTGGGTGAAGAGAGCTTTGCTTCCAGTTTGGTTTACAAGTGCATCTCTCACAGGTTGTAGTGTTGGTGGTAGGAGAGGGTTGTCTGTGTACATGAGGCAATTGCTGCATTGTCCCAAGATGCCTAGATTCATCAGGTAGACAGGAGAAATCACCGGGAGCCGACCCTTAGACATGACTAGACAGGTGCTTATTTATTAAGTACAAAAAACTGTTTTCCTCTAGACAAGTGAGGAAAGTTGAGTGCTTTAGTAATTTGTAGCTTATTTAGTGCTTACAATGAGTTCCGAACAAGTGCTGAGCTCAAAGAAACAGATTTGAGTACTGAAACTAGAAAACTGGCTAGTTCTAAGAAACAAAATTAAGCTATAAGACTTCCCTCCAACACAGAAAAGATTGGGGGCTCAAAAGCTTACAAACAGTCCTGGATACAGCAAATCTGTATCTGCACTAGACAACTTATAGGAAAAGTAGGAAACAAGCTTTTAAAAAAATGTTTCTAAGTGGAAAGGGGAAAGGAGGAGCAGAAGCTAACTGGGTTGGCCTTCTCAAATGTTCTCCCTGGAATAGGTAGAATGAGGTAATGACAACAGACTGGGAGGAGTGCCCCAGATCAAATTTACAGTAGGGGCGGGCAACTGCAAAGCCACCAAGTATAAAAACAGGATACCGGGAGGGTGGAAAACAAAAATCTGAACAAACAAAAACCCAACCAGATGCTTAACAATTGTAGAAAATTCTATTTAATACTTCACACACCGTGAGTAAAATAAAAGTGCTATAAATAACTTAGAAATAAGCAAAAGACAGGATACTTAATGTTATACATCACAGATTAGTTAGCTCAGAGCCCTTCCTCCAATTTCCTGAAATGGCAGAAACAGCCTTCCTCCGACTTCCTGAAATGGCAGAAACAGTCACAAGTTAACTTCTTAAGTAACAAAGTTGAAACCTGAAACAACCCGTTTCCTGTAAGTAAATTTTTTGTATCTGGACTGGCATGGCCTTCACATTTGCCAGACACACATACACAACTGCCTGTGTAATTTTTCACAGCTTGCCACTGCTGCTCAACACTTACTGTCATGCAAATGTGGGTCTCAGGGGTGCACACTGCCGAGCCCTGTGTCTGTGTGATGGTTAGCGGTGGACAACATTTTCAAACGGTGCGCGCACTCCCAGTAAAATGTGATAACTGGAATTGGTGGCAAACATTATTCAACACTGCTCGATCTGTGGTAGACATGGCAGGCATTCATGGAGAAGGTGTGAGATTTAGGGCACGGAGATGGGCTTGTCCAGGAGTCCAAGATTTATGCTGGACTCCCAGTGAAACACAGGGGAAAGAGGACACCCCTGCAAGGTTATGACCTTGCTACAAACAAATGCCACATGATGGGATGCAGCACACTCCTCTCTTGCCAGCGAATACTGATTTTGCCAGCGAATACTGATTTTTCCCCACGTATTGCTGATGGGTCCACTCCCATTCACAATCTTTGTAAATGACCTACATAATAACTGTGAAAATGAAAACCAATCCAGAACACTAATAACAACTTAACTATTATCATAGATGACACGCTCATGTTCTTTCACTTCCGAGCTGCAAACTATCTTCTATACACTAATGGTCTACCAAAAAGCTAAGAGACTGCATCTCAATGAAAGATGACAATCAATATTGTTTACATGTTAGCATTAATGTTAAGACAACATTATCTCCCACAAAAGACTTCCAAGATAACTGCACACTGAGTAAAAGCTTAAATTCAGCTGAAATTAAGAAAAGACAAGATAGTGAATTTGTCTTTTGGGGTATATTTCAGTTACTGGCTAGTACGTGCACTGCCTGGATGCCAGCAAAGAAGAAATTTAGAGAACCTGAAAGAAAATCAACCACAAAAGGTGAGCAGAAAACACTGGCTAGGAAGAATGCTGCAGCAGTTCAAGCTCCAAAAAAGAGGTCGGAATGAGGAAAAGGCTGGCCGAGTAATAGACTGTTCAAGAACAAAATTTTCAAAAACGGTAGAATTAGAGGACAGAGCACATAGGAAAAACCTGAGATTTTCTGCTGTACCAGAGAAACTGGAAGGAACAGACAGTAATAAACTTTATGAAAACACAAATAAGCAACTAGACTGGTATTCTACAGCAGAACGTGTTGATTGTCACGTCTATGCTCCAAACACGGCCATGAGAAGGCAGCCAAGACAAAACTGTGGCAGAAGAACAAAGTACTACAAGCTGGAGACAGTAGAGTGTGGACATTTATTCCAGGGAATGTCAAGAGGCAGGTGTGAGATTCAAGCTGCTGTATCCAGCTAGCTTCAGAATATTTTTTCGTGGAGAGTCAATGTCATTTTTGATGCACAATATGTTAAGGAGAAAATACAAAGGTTTGTCTCAAAAAGTGAGCTATCCAAGAGAAGAGGACTCTTTTTATTCTGATAATAAAGCTCAAACAGAGACACTATGCCAGAGAAACTTTTTTTTTTTTTACTTTACTTTGTTCACCTTGTAAGTGACTCCAAAGCATATGTCCTACTTCATGTCATTAATGTCTGGAGCAACATTAAGGAGAGGGGGACAGGAAGAAAACAGGAAGCAGTAAGTGAAACAATTTTTGTTCTTAGTATTTTTATGAACAATGACATACTACATGTTGTATAGCAAAGCATTTTCAGTTATTTTTGTGTGTTATAGGGATGCTAAAGTGAATGGGTGCCGTTTTTTTCCTTCTTACTTCATGTTTGGTTTTGACAGGTGTGGGCACTGCAGTGTAAGAAGAGGGGAGTGCATGGATAAAAGCATGTTTAACATAACAGGGTGTAATCTTGGGTTGTTGAGGTGAGGAACAGTGGCTGTAAAAGTATACAGATCATAAAACAAGTAAAACGGATATGCTTTTTTTCCCACTTTTGCATAGGGGAATGCCTGGATTAAGGCCCTTGGCTTGATCCAACAACAAGTTGTAAAAGGAAGCAAGTAAACAAAACAACACTAAACATAAAAAAGGTTTTCCTTTAGCAAATAAATGTTCATAATGCAACACGAGAAGCTTGTAGCAAAAGACAACTGTGTGTCTGGCTCTCATGTTTCTATGGAGACAAGCTGATAAGATGGCAAAAAAACAGAGTATGTTTCTCTTTCAATGGCTAAAAGAAAGTTTATGTTTCTCTTTCAATGGCTAAAAGAAAGTTTTCTGAAAGTATTCAAGTTGTTTTCCACATCCGGGAGATGAATAAATACAAGACAAAAATAGACAGCACTTAGTGTGAGTAGAAGAATAGGCTTTACCATGCTTCTTAGCATGGATAACCTTAATTACAGTTCAGTTAAAGCCAGTGAGTGTAGCTGTCAATCTGAGACAATTGTTCCTATTAGAGGGTTAAACGCTTTTATTTAAAGATGTATATAATTTTGTGTGTTTTCATTAAGTTAATAAGTTATGGAGGTGTTCTGTGTGTCTGTTGCTTTTGTTTGATGGTTATCATTAAAACAAAGTCTTGTAAGATGTGACATACGTTCAAATACCTATGGCAAGAAACAACTGTATGAAAGATCAACCTGCCAAACATTAGTGTATGGATGTAACACAAAGTTGAAACTAAACATTAAAAAAATAACAGGTGGGAATAACTTACTATCACAATGACAACACACTCCACATTATCTTTGAACATGAATTGTTTCAGAAGAATATACAAAAAAAAGAAAGAGTAGTGAACTATACTAAAATGCAGAGTGCAAATAGTTATGTTACAGGAGACACATAAGAAATAACTGAGCATGTGAATCTGATAAAAAAAACATACTTCAGGATGGTTATTCAGCAGCATATCTAGGACAAAGGAAGAGGGGAATACTTATATTAATTGCTAGAGGAGCTCCAAAAGTGACGGAAAGGGAAAAAGATAACAATGTAAATTTGCAGTAGTAAGGGGCTATTGGCAATGGAAGAGGATTATGCTGGCATGTATTTATATTCCACCTAAAACTGCTACAATGGAGCTTAAGAAAATTCAGGGAGAAATAACTGGCTTTCAGCAGGGAATACTATATATAGGTGGGGACTGGAATTTGATTAGCAACAGCGTGGTTATACCTGGGTGCCTAGAAGGGAATATATATATCAACAGAGGTTAGATTTCTGAAGAAATTTATGAAAATATTTAGTATGGAAGATGTGAATTCAGGAGCTCAGGGAGAATTTACATATTACTCCCTCAGGTACAAAAACTGGTCAAGGCCAGATAGAAATTATATTTCACAGGAACGTGTGCATTTAACTGAAAGTTTTGATACACATCCAATAACTACTTCAAATCACGCACCAATAAAAACTAAAATAAAAATTAAGATATTGAAATAAAAATATGACATTGGTGCTTCCCCACCTATCTGATAAAAAGAAAGGAATTTAAGTAAGGAATGGGTAGTGGAGATGACTCTGGAGTTACTACAGAAGACAGAAATGTATTTTGAAAATATAGTTAGGGAGTGTAATAAAATGAACATAGAGTTTAAAAAGAAAAAGCGATATGGTTAAGAAATAACTAGAATTATTTAGAGGGACTGACAAAGGTAAAAATACTGCAGAATAAGGGGAATCTCACAAAACAAGAAGGGCATAACTGCAGAATGCTAAATAGAAAATGAGGGATGACCTTTATATTATCTAGATCGCTGTTAAGCAACTGTTTTTGATATTAACTCCAGTGCACAGAAGCTTTACCACAATGACTCAGGTAATAGAAAGTAGAAAGGGTTGTTGCCAAGCTTATGGAGCTTAAAGCAAGAAAAATGACCAGAGATACTGTACAAGTATTAGAAATATTCCAGAAATGTTATGAAAACCTGTACAATGCAGAGATATGTGGAAATCAAGAAAACGTACAAATGGAAATGTTTATGGAAGAATTAAATATGCCAAAGTTAAATGTAGAGGACTCTCAGTTATTAAGAGTTAGGACTGGAAAAGCTGAGATAAAAATGGTGATGTACAACCAACCAACCAACCAATCTACAGGGAAGTCTCCAGGTACAGATGGTATTCCTGTGGAAGTTTGGCAGCTAGGAGGGGAAAAAAAGTGATAAAAATCTGGAAGGTTTTGTTTTGCAGTATTTTAAAAGGAGGAGAAGCATCAACATCTTGGAAAAAGGTTGTGGTGGCTGTAATACCTACAGACGGTAAAGACACAATCAGGTCCAGCTTCATATAAGCCCATTTTGAATATAAACCGCAATTATAAACTCTATAGTTCTATAATGGCTAAAAGAAAGGTAAAGGCAATTTCAAAATTGATAGATATGGATCAATGTGGTTTTCTGATGGGGAGGCAAACATCTGACATTAACAGAACAATGATGAATGTAAGAAAATACCACTGCCATTTGTGGGTCTAAATGCACAGAAAGCATTTGACACAGTAAGCTGGGATTTTATGAGTAAAGCAATGAAAGCATTTGCTTTCCCAGACACAATAAGGTTAATTAAGAGGATATATGAGGGATCAGAGGCAAAAATTAGAGTGTGGGGGTCCTCTCTGATAAGTTGTTTGACCAGAGGAACCATGCAGGGGTGTCCTCTTTCCCCTTTGTTATTTAGGTTATAATTTAGAACAACTACCTAAAAAACAAAAAAAAAAATGGGGGACTCAGAAATTCAAGGATATAATTGGTATGTTAATCAAAAAAAGTTGGCTTTATTTCTAGATGATATTAATTAGTACCTGCTTAAACCAGAAAAGGACATTTCAGTGTAGTGGAACATTATGAGACAAATTTCAAGTATTTTCAGGATACAAAATTAATGAAGACAAAACAAAGGCAACTGTAAGCTATGTAACTACAAATAAATAGGTTCAGCAATACCCATATTTATGCAGACAGGACAAAATGAAGTACTGAGGAGTATAGGTTAAAAAAAAGATTATTTTATGGCAGCTGAGGCTATGTGGGAAATAATAAACAAAAACTAACACAAAAACTGCAAAACTGGAATCTCTGTTTTATGGATAACAAGAAAGAAAAAGTGAAAATGTTTTTAGCCCCTTTAGTTTTATACACAGGTCAGGCATATTTTTATCAATCAGTGGAGAAGTTGTGGATAGCAATTAAGAGTTGGATGATTTCATCTGGATGGGAAAGAGGGCAAGAGTCAAGTGAGATAAGATGATACTTCCAATAAAACAAGGTGGTTCGGGATTACCCAATTTGAAGGGATACTTCAGAGCTACACAGTTAAGGCTCTTATACATAACACAAGCAAAAAAGTATAATTCAAACTGGAAAGGGATGATGATTTAACAGGAGAAGTTTAAGATCTAAGGGAGACTGGGATTTTGGATGCAGATCCTAAAGGAGAATACAAATACAATATTCTGTTTAGTTATTGTTAAAGTAGCAGAAAGTATTCTAAGAACTAAGTCAACATGAGAATTGAGAAAGAAGATTCTGCCGATAAGGCTGGTTGCAATAAGGGGTACAGAGAATAGGCAAGAGGGGGTCTGGAACTTACTGGAGAAAACTGACAAAGGAAGCAAGGTACTGGGACCAAATAATTGGAGACGGAAAATTAACAGAATGGAAAGAGGCCAATAATACATTTAGACTGCAGGCTAGAGATTACCTTCCTTATCAAGCATTTTTATCAGAGTATATACAAAGAGAAAGGAATTGGGGGATACTAGGTGAAAGACCAGCACTGATAGAGTTTTAGTAGAATCTAGAACAGAAGCTCTATTAAAAAAGGGATAATTAGTACAACATTTAAAATATTGCATGACAACTACTGGAATCAATCAGAGGGAGTTAGGATGGATTGGTAAGCGAGACTGGATAAGCAATTCACAAAGAAACAAAGGGAAGATGTATGTATGGCTCCCAAATATATAACAAAGTCTAGAAGATTTAGGATTTTTGCTTGGAAGTGTTTGCATAGGTATTTTTTATACCCTAAGCAGACTCCAACACATTTTTCTTCAAGTAGATTGCAAATGTTGTAGGTGTGACAGGGAAGAAAGGCATAACTGGGCACATATTTTTGGGAGTGTAATGCGTTGTCAGAGTTTAAAAATTCCCAGCAAACTACTCATCAGAAATACTGAGCAAGCAAACTGATGTAACTAAGGAAAAGTTTTCAGCTGTAATACAGAATCGGAATTGCCTAGACATACTAAGGTCTTCTTAAGTTTAATTCTGGTGACTGCCAGAAAGTCTACTACTAGAATATGGAAATCAAAAGTCTAAACCAACCAAAGTAGAAGTAGTAAATATAGTAACAGAGACAAAAGAACTAGAGGTGGGATTTTCAGAAAAGGGTAGCAGCAAATTACATAGAAAAAAATGGGAACTGTGGGAACATTACATGCAGAATGATGTTTTGGAGGAGGAATGACGTTTAAGGGAAGGCAAGAACTGAATGAGCTATACAATGTTCAATTTACAATAACTGCATAGAAGATTATAAGTGATAAATAATATTTGCAAGTGAAAATACATCAGTATGGTATGTTTTCATTTATATAAATGTATGACTGTTGAATTACCACTTACATCAAAGGCAAAGAGATTTCTTGTTAACTTTTTTTTTTTTATCTCCCTTAGTTCAGTGTACTTCACTTGCTTCGCCGCTCTACTCAAAATAATAACTGTCTTACTATCACCTCCTTAGGCTACTCACCTACAGAGGAAGTTAGCTCAATAAAACTCTCTGACAGTATCCTGGACAAACAGTTAAATTTGACAAAATAGTATTCAAGGACACAAGTAAAAACTTGACAGGCCTTACAGTGCCTGTGGACCCCTCAAACTCAATATCAGGAAAGCCACAGCCAATGCATGCACACTAACATTCCTCCTTTACCAAGTTCACATGCTCAGTGGGATACAACCCACACTTATACATAAACTAAACCAGGCTTACAATACAACAGCTACATTCACTGCTGGCAATCAAGGCAGCTCATACCACTATGCATCTTCGCATAGCAGACACCAGAAACTTCTCTACTTATCAAATAATCCTTATCAAATGCAATCACATACTAGGAAACTCAAAAGAACATGCAGATCATTTGCTGCCAAACTAATTAGCACCTCCAATATACTCTATGTCATGCATATGGTAAAAAAAATTTACCTAAGCCTTCAAGAGTTCTATACCCATTTTAGCCATAATTGAACTGTAACAGTGGGACTCCCTAATTCAAACACCACTGCATCCCTGGTCAACAAGATACATAGTATAGTCTGCATTTTACTATACTCCATAGCAATTCTACTTTCCTAACGTACTGCATACCCCACAAAGACATATTAACTAACAGTACTAAAGATATTTTTTTAATCATCAGTGAATACCAAGTTTAAACTTGTCAACTAGTCTCCTCCATGTTACTAGACAGTTTTCTACTTATAGACGTTGCTATACACTTTAATTCAGCACTAAGCAAGTATTAACTATCCAGTGAGTATATTCTTACATATTAAACTTCTAATTTTACATTTATTTGTAGTAAAGCACCTGCTGTATATCAGCTGCCATTCCCAATGTTTGCTACAGCACTGTAAATTTAAGCATTACTAATCTAGGTTTCTGTAGTGTATGGTGATGATTCAGTTAACCATTGTAAATAAATAAATGAAGTTGTACTACTTGACGTATCAGCAAAGCAAAGTAATTTAATGCACACGTTAATACCAACATGCAGACAAATGAGAGATTCAGACACTACAATTAGAAGGTGAAGAACACCTCTGCAATGATCACAAGAACCAGAGAAATAGATCTTGAATTAACAATAGTGATAAAAACAAAAATGAATTACTTATTGCTATGTTAACTAATTCCACTGCTACACTGACACCTCACTTTTTCTTTCAGGAAATCTTAAGATCATTTGAAACTTAAACAATGGTGTGCAGGTTAAAAAAAAATAAAAATAATGGGAGCTCAATGGCACCTACAAAAAATAAAAGAAGCTGACGAGCGGCTTCATAGTATCTCGCTATAAAAGTTTAGCAGACTCAACAGACAACAGGTCTCCATCTATTATGATCATTTATAACAGTAAGTACGTAACCAAACTAACCAACAATAAAGTACAAAGCTTGGAACACCTCAAAAATCGAGACCTCACAAGCCATTTAAAAAGTTGGCTGGTATTCATCTTCAAATAACACTACCCTTAAACCATAAAGACTTCTCAGCAAGACTCATTTGATGAAGTGCACCTTAAGACACCATATCTTTGGTCTTATAGACATTACATATACACAAATAAAGGCGACAAATAATTACACAAGACTTACATAGTCTATCCATTTATAGTGGCTAAGCTGCACATCCTACTTATCTAGATGTACACCCATTGCCCCCATACATATATCCCTCCAGAAAATGACTTCCAATACATGTTTAACAGCATTCTGTTCTGCACACACGGTAACATACTCTGCCTACAGCATTTTACTACCACTACATCAGTAATTCGGTTTCAAACTTCTCAACACTTGAACAATGGATTACATCCAATTGCTTACCACAGAGGTATAAACAAACACGTATGTAACCAACTCCACACAACAAACTTACAAAGGCCTGCGAGTGCAGAGGTTTTGGGTGGCACATTAGCATTAGCATAACTGAAATTCTAAGTGTAAGGACAGCCAGTACTGCATCCTGCACTTTTAACAAGAAAGCCTCAACACAAGATAAGGATGAATCACATTACTATTACAGCCGCAGCAAAAGGTTTGCCAGTTCAGTTCTCAGCTGGGGTGCCTGCTGAGTGGAGTCCCCATGTCCTCCCAGTGATCATGCGAGTTTTATCTGAGTGCTCCTGTTTCCTCTCACATTCCAAAGAGATGCAATAAGGTGAATCATGGATTTTAAATTGCCCATAAGTATCAGTGTGTGCATGTATGACACAGAAGAAAGACTCAGAAACCTAATTCTATTTCCCTACTTTGCCTTGAAAATTCCACAAGTAGCAGTGGCTGACAGCAGGGTCACTCTAAAAGTTGGATGTAACTCATAAGGTGAGAAGGGGCTTTGAATGTATATATATCTACATAATTCAATTTCTACATTATGATTCAGGGCAATTAAACTCAATTACTCACAGAGTACCCATTCTGAGTCACTGTCACCAGCATTCCACTCACTCATCAGATCCATCATAGAGTATAATGCCCCCTTCGGCATGTACCTGAGCACACATGGGAAAGTCCGCAAAAGGTTCCTTACAAAAAGGATACATGAAGTAAATATGATGTCCTATGCAGATGGCTTCAAAGTACTAGCTCTACACTCAGTCTGACACAAACTACTGAAAGGTGACCTACAAATGGCGTACAAGGGATCCTTGGACCCAGCTCTGATAAACATTTTGCGCATCTGCAAAACACACAGCATCAGAACTACTAGATCCAAAGACTTGAATTTTGTTTGTAATATACACAGGACATGATGGACAGACAGATATGTATCTCAGAGACTTCATACTGCCTGGAATAGGCTCACCATTCATATGAAGCAAAGTCTCTTCCTTACCATATTGAACAGTAAAAAGGATTAGTGGATGGGAAATCATAAATTCACCCCTTGTCTGGTGCCTTCCTTCTTGATGGACAGAGGTAGTCAGTAACTCATGTAAAAGCCCAGAATCATCCCCTATAAAAATGTCTACAACATAAAACTTGTGGTTGCACATCTAGACTTACAAAGTACCTAGTGGTCGTCAGACTAGTACAGACCTATGAACCTATTCATTGTCGCAATTTCACATGGAAATCATTCAGTGCCAGTGTCATCTGGCATTCCACCCACCACTTTTTTGTGCTGGTGGTAGCCATCATTCTACCCCAGAAGTCCTTCTGTGCTGGTAACTTCTGACATTCCACTCAGTACTCATTCTGAATAAAGGCCACCAAACATTCTATCCTACAGTCATTTTTTGCAGGTGCTGGCCAACACTCATTCTGTGACGGCACTGGCCAGAACGCCACTCATAATGTCTGACTGCAAAACAGCACTCCATCTCTCCTTCAGCACAGGTTCCACCTGGCTGTCTACATGGCAAACTAGGCCCACCCAGCAAAGCTTACTTGCCAGGTGGCACTCTACCCAGCAAACTGAGTCCACCAAGCACAGCTTGCCTGCCAGGTGCCACTCCACCCAGCATGGAACTGCTGGGTCTAACAGCTAAAATAGATAAAAGTTTACTTCACGATCCGGCTGCCCCTCTATCCAGCACTTTACAAGTGCATCCAGTATGCCATCTTCTGTGAACTGCATGCCAGGTGGCAGTTCACCCAGCACAGGGCTTTGGGCACTGAAGACTGACAACTATGTCTAGTAAAGACATTTCACTATAACAGCTAACACTCCACTAATCAATGTGACTCTCCAGCTGACACTCTGTTGTGATGCACACACTACTTTATGTGGCACTCTGTCAGTGAACTGTGGGACAGACTGTGTGCCATGTGGCATTTCACCCAGCATAGCTGGTTGTACGAGAATGACAGCTATGTCAAGTCACTAAAGTTCACGACCCCCTCTCATAATCAGCTTGCAACCAGTACATATAAACATTTAAGTTCAAAATGACAGCAAATTAATCATAACACACAGCTTTCCTATATGCAACAGTTTAATATGAAATTGGCTTCTACTACCTTCTGCCTGAGAAACTTCTGAATCTACAGAAAAGATTTCCTTCTAAATCAAAAATAGCATTATTGACTAAAACTACATAACCGACGAAGCTGCTATACAATGATCACAACTTAAAACTGCTGAGAAACTTAAACAATGCCACTTTATCCTTAATACGTATTAAAGGTGACGTGAACAACTTATTGTCAAAGGCGTACAAGACGTTCCCAGAATAAATCCTCTCAGAGCAAACACATACAGGATTGGGATCCTTCAGAAGAAAAACAAACAAAACTAACTACTACTGCATTACCACCAACTAATCAAAACTTCCACAGAATGGTTACCCAAAATAAGCAAAGCACATATGCCAGAAAAACATAAAGTATAAGTCTCAGGAACATATTATAAAAAGAACACCTTTCTGCTCGTCGTCGGAATCAACATCACTACCAAACAGATCTTCCATGTCGGCCATCGCTACCAGATCACGACTAGCTATGATCAACTAAAAGGACCCCTATGACATACAGGGAAGCGACTAAACCTTAATTGCCGAAAGGGCCGCAGTGACATCATGGTGACATCATGGGGCGGAAAAGAGGTGGGATTAGTTATTCTTGTCAAAGAGGCCGGGTTACTTACTGCATATTGATTTCAGTTGCGTTATTGTTTCTTGGACGTATATGTGCAACTAACTATCTAGATTTTTTTTTTGTAGTAAATCCATGATACCTTTCAGCTGTCCCTGTTTTCAAGGAAGTCTCTGATCTAGGCTCAAAATGCGTATCTATCCCTCCTAAAACCATTGATTTAGGGAGAAACTGGCGGATTCCTCTTATTTTATTTATTTTACATTTGTTGACCGGGCTAGTCCAACTGGATATATGTCCATTTTCAGCAGAGGCCCGGGGAGAAAAGCTCCACATGCAAACATTAGTAAGAACAGGTACAAATTAAGCATGTATATCGTATATGCATCAAAACACATTAGATATTAACTACAATACAGAAGATGAAAAATAAAAAGTGTGTTTTGTTAACAGTTTCTTAAAGCTAAAAAGTTGAGAGTACCTAGATACACAAGGAAAGCTAGTTAGTTAAAGCAGAAAAGTTGAGAGTACCTAGATACCCAAGGTAAGCTAGTCAGGGTTGCTACATTGGCAGAGCCAGTGGGTTTTGAGGTGAGTTTTGAGTTGGGAATTAAAGCAGGGAAGAGAGGAGATTGCTGTGAGATTATGAGGAAGAGTGTTCCAGGTTTTTCCTGCTGTGTTGGAGAACAAGGATTTGCTGGCTGAGTTATTTGGTTTACTAGTGGATATAAGTAGTTTGTCGGAGGAACGAAGGCTTTTAAGATTGCAGTAAGGAGTAATAAGTGAAGTGAGAATGGCAGGGTTTGTGGGTTTGTAAAGGATTTTGTGGGCTAAGGAGAGCTGGTGGAATAGAATTAGGTTTTGTAGTTCGAGCCATCGTAGTTGCCTTAAGTTTTGGCAGTGATGTGTTCTAAAAGTAGAGTTAGTGGCAAATCTGGCAATATTGTTGTAGGCAAAACTAAGAAAAAAATAAACAACTGAAATACAGAAACCAAGTCAGCAGCACCTTGTCCCAACACCAGAAATATATCAGGAATCCGTCAAGAATAAAAAATATTTAATTAATACAAAAAGTATTACCTACTTCTATGAATCTACACATCTTACAAGATTCACATACGGTCATTCCTGCATATTTATGTATTTTAGTCTGTTGACCACCACTTTCAAGTAAATTCTTGAGGTTATAACCTTTACGGAAAACTATATTTGGAGCTGGAACCTACTGGGTCCAGCTCCAAATATAGTTTTCCATAAAGGTTATAACCTCAAGAATTTACTTGAAAGTGGTGGTCAACAGACTAAAATACATAAATATGCAGGAATGACTGTATGTGAATCTTGTAAGATGTGTAGATTCATAGAAGTAGGTAATACTTTTTGTATTAATTAAATGGTTTTTATTCTTAACGGATTCCTAATATATTTCTAATATTGTTGTAGGCAGCAGACAATTTGCTGAGGTTAGTTTTGGACACTGAAGTGTAGATAGGAGAGGCATACAGGAGGGTGGAAATAAGATGGGACTGAGCAATGGAAGTTCTGGCAAGTGGAGTAAGGAATGGTTTAATTCTATAGAGGGAGCCTAGTTTTTTGTTAACTAATTTTATAGTATTGTGGATGTGCGTGTCAAAGGTCAGATAGTTGTCTATCTCAACTCCGAGGAGTTTGGTAGTTGGATTGGGTGATATGTTGGTGCCATTATTTGATGTGACACAGAAGTTAAGTGGAGAGGATTTTCGGGTTGGTGAGAAAAGTAATAATTTGTTTTTTTTGGGGTTCAAAATTAAGCATCGTTTGAGGAACCACATCTCTATGTTTTCGAAAGTCTTTTGGGTGAGAGAGTGCAGTACAGAGGGGGATGAGGCAGAACAGATTAAAGTAGACTCATCTGCATATTGTATACAGGTGGCAGGAGAAATATGAGTATGAAGATCATTAATGAAAACTGAAAAGAGGAGAGGGCCAAGAATTGAGCCTTGGGGGACTCCTAGAGTAATGGGGAGGTGGTTGGATAAGTTATTATGCCACCGCACAGCCTGTTGTCTGTTGTGCAGGTAAGAGTGGAACCACTTAATTGAGCTTGTGTCTAGTGCAAATGATTTAAGTAAGTGTAACAGTACTTCATGATTGACCATATCAAAGGCTTTGGATAGATCAATAAATATAGCAGAGCTAAGGGTATTATTGTTCCTATTTTTATTGATGCAGTCCGTGAAGGAGAGGAGGGCAGAGGTGGTGCTATGGTAGGGTCTAAAGCCATGTTGACAGTTAGCTAGCAGATTGTTAGTTAACAGGTGATTCAGAAGTTGCTTCTGGACACATTTTTCCATGATTTTAGCAAGAGGAGAGAGCAAGGTTATGGGTCGGTAGTTAGAGAGTTCAGTTGAATTTCCACCTTTATGAAGGGGAATAATATGAGATATTTTCCAGAGTGAAGGAATGTAGCCTTCTTCAATGGTTTTGTTAATCAGGATGGTGATGGGATAGGTTAATGCATTAGCAGCAACTTTTAGATGCAGAGCAGGTAGACGGTCAGCAGATGGAGAGGATGGCTTAAGTTTATGTAGCAGAGAACAAATGAGTGAAAAGGGAACAGGTTGTAGTTGAAATGTGGGAATAGAAGTGTTAGAGGAGGTGGAAAGACAGGAGATATCAGGGGAGAGTTGATTGGAAAGAGACAGAACAGTTTCAGTAAAGAAGGTATCGAAGGCATTGGCAGTCTGTTTGGGGTTATCTTGGGAGGTGCCTGCTGGGTTTGGAGTGTCCGAGTGGCCAGGCTTTTAATAAACAGGCTCTTAATAAATAATGACAATACTTAAAAGAGTTACCGACTTCTTTCACTTTAGACAATGCATTTTAAGTTACATTCTTTTAGTCTGTCAACGTCTCCAGTTAAGAGTAGTACAATTTAAAAATTGTACCTGATTATTTTTGGACTTGTCCTCGATTCTCAAAATATGGAGATGAAAGCTATAAACCTTCCTTTCCCATTTTTGCACATGGGGTCAGGGAGTCCCATCAACACTGACCATCATCCAGAGCCAATGTTTTACACCTAATTATTTATCATATATTGTAAATAAATAAAAAATAGTTTAACATCATGATGACTGTTAGATACAGGAATTACTTAACTCTCTGTTTACTCCTGTATTATTACTGTTGTTATTTACTTGTTCTTTCGAATACTAATGTGTTTGGCTCTTTGCCCTGTTTTTAACGCCGTTGAAGGTAGGATGGGTCCAGAATGATCAATGTAATCCCCGGGTTAGCAAAGAAGAAAATAAGTAAGTAAAGTAATTAATTAATTACTTAATTAATTAATAAAAATCAAGTAAGAGATATTCACTTTCATGTGCCAGTGTATCGGCAATAAATATGTACAATGGCACATGAAAGTGAATATCATGTGCCAGTGTATGGGAAATAAATATGTACACTATCCTTTAAATTAATAAATGGTAATTTGTTACATGTAAATGTAAAAAAACATAAAAAACTGGTAGGTAAACAAAGGGCAGGATTCACGAAGCCTCCGTGTAGGAGTTACAAGGCTTACACGGAGGCTGCAGTTAAACGGTGTGACGTCAGCATGCCATGCATATTCATGAGGGCATGCTGACTCACACCCAAGGCTAACACGGTCCGTGTAAGAAAGTAGGGGGTGTGTCCATAGGGCGAGCCCTGCAAACGGACACGCCCCCAGAAGAGTAACAGTCCCAAAAGTAAACCCCCACGACAGAGTCAGCGTAAATGTCAATAAACACAACACAACACATGCCCCCACAGACTATAAACATAAAATGTAAAAATGAACATGTTATATATTTTTTATAAGTTTTAAAGATGTTTGCCCGTGATTGCGCTCGTTTGTGTGGGCGTGCCCGTTGCTTAGCCACAGTTAGCAGTCGGTGGAAAAGCATATAAGATCTAAATATGCAAAGTAAGCCAAGAAGCAATAGCGTAGCGGTAGAGACGTCAGCTGAAGAGGAGGCAGTCATGGTTCAAGCCCCCACAACATCAATTTTTATTTTTAGTGAAATAAGCATGAAACAATTCCCTGACATATATGTACATATATAAAATTATTTTTATGTAAAATGTAATGAAATGGGCCATGTATTTTGAAGAAATGTGAGATAATAAAAAAAGAAAAAGTCAGAAGTGCCTATAGCTGAGCTACGCTCTAACAAGCTGAGTATATCTGCCCATAGGTGAGCAATGGTTTAACAGGTGTAAAATGATTGCCCGGGGTTGAGCAGCATTTTAACATGCTGAAACTGTGTGTCCGTAGCTGAGCTGAGTGAATATGCGTGCTGACAGCCAAACAACACGTAAACCAGCGTAACCCATTTGCGCGGAGCTGCGCACCGCGCCAACAAGCTAACTGGTGGGCAACGTTGAGCAAGCTGTATCAAAACTGCCTTTACACAGACACACCTCCTAGCCTGTGTAGACAGTCATAAAATATAAAAAGCAATGGCCAGGCTCAAACTCAGGATACCATGCACCATAGTCAAAGTACTGAACCACTAAGCCATGACAGTTGCTCTTAGAAATGCAGTAATAGCATATATATAGGAATGAATGGAAAGAGAAGTATGACAAAGCAGGTTTTGTGAAGCTGATACATTTCCAAAATGGCCAATCACAGATAAGTGCGGGAAAAACGGCATATATAAGCCCCATAGGCGGGAATACACAGCATAACTGATTGTGGAACCGATTTGCAGTCAGGATGGCAGGTGTAGGAGAGGGTAGTTGCTTCCGAGCACAGAGGTGGGGCGGTGAGGAGTCCAAATATATGGTTTGGCTCCTCGTCCACGATCATGAGGCCCAACTCATGCAGGGCCAGGTCCTGTGGGGAGCATACAAGTCTGAGGCGTGGGACCGGTTGGCACATGATCTCACCAGTGCCACAGGAATACCAAGGACTGGTGAACAGGTTCTTCACCACCATGCGGACCTGAAGAGACGGAAGCAGGACCAACTGAACCATTGGATCCAGGAGGCCTGGCAAATGCCCAACACCCCACTACTGAGTAAGTTACATGTAATTATTTATGTAGAAAGTTAACCTAGCTGATATTATGGAGATGTGTATTCCAATATTACTTCATTTATATTGCAGCTGCAGGTGTCCGTTCCGCAAATCGTCAAGCCTATGCTGATAGGCTTGTGCGGTTGCGCCACCAGGCAGGTTAGTAATTCTCTCCCTGTAACTGTTAAAAAATGTAAGTATGACAGCTTGCAAAAGAGTGCAGTGTAGTCACCTATTAATATAAAGTGCAAGTAACAGTGTAAGAGAGATTCTGCTAGTACTGTGTGATTACATAAGTGTGATGCAGCCTGTAATCCAAAAATAAAAATGAAACAAGTCTGAAATAAAGATGTTCCACCTTTAATATACTAGTACATAACCTGCAGCAGGCTGAAAATTACAGCTACACAAGCTGAGTAAAACACATGTGTGAAATATATCCCCATTTAAATTCTGAAACATGACACAAGTGAGACTGTTGGAAAGGATTGTTTTAACCAAGTAAAACATGTCAATAAAGCCTAGAATTAAGTACCATCCTGAATTGTAAAAATAAAACAAGTGAGAGTGTGAGAAAGAGGTATGAATCCACCAATAAAGTTGTAATAACTCATGAATAAAGTATACTGCAGTCAGTACAGAATGAAATGAATGTGACAGGCACAACCAAACAGTGAAATGTGTGGAATAAAGTACTGAAGCTGGAATGTGTGTCCCACAATTTGGATATGTTGCTGTCAGTTTGCAATATGCAGATAGTATGGTTCTATGAAATACAAACATCCACAGTTGTCTAGAGCCATATAAAGCAAATGTAGTAGGATGCTGTAGCTGAACAGAGCCAGATATGAATGTGTATGAATAAAAATGAAATGTATATTAATGTAGCAGTAATATTCCTATCACCAACATGCATAAGTTTACACACAGGAAACTGTAGTCAGACCTGTAGTGTGTATATATCTGCAGCTTGTAGACATGTACAGCATATGTATAGGTTATTTTATAGTTGTTAATGAAATATTTCTTCACCCTACCCTATAACCACAAATAATCCATTCCACATGAAATGGGTATGTGTATTCACAATTAACTCCCCTGGACATTTGTCCTGTTGGTTCATACATATTTGCATGTACGTTGATGCATGTGCCCTGTTCATACATCCAAACCTGATGGCCTGTTGCCATCAATCAACCCTGCATGTTGTTGGATGGTGTATTGTTGTTCAAATTATGCATGTGTTATGCTTGCTGTTCAATGGCTTGAATTTATGGGTGTTTGGTTAATGGGAATACTAATGCATGCTGTTACAACTAATTGTGAATGGTATTGTATGTTACTAACCCAAACTGTCATAAAATAATGCAAAACATAGGACGACAGGGAAGGCGGGTTCCAGCAGACCCACCTCTCCCACCTCAGCTGGCGAGTGCACCTGGCAGTAGTGTCCAGGCCAGACCCTCCTCCGGTGGCCCTGTGCCACCTGCGGGTGGAAGCACTGCAGGGGATGGGGCTTGTCCCCCCTCTGCAAGCGTGGCCAGAGGAGAACATCCACTCACCCTCCGTAGTGTCCGGACTGTGGTGCGTAGGGAGATCAGGCACTCTGTGCTTGGGCCCCTACGCCAGCTTGAGGCATGGGTGGCACAACTCACGGGCGTGCCTGCTGCCCATCCTACACAGCCCCCAGCACAGCCCCGTCCTGGGCAGTGAAGGCACAGTGGCAACTGCCCATGGGTGGAGATCTCAGTTCCACTGTTGCCATCTGTGGGCTCATGGGCTCGAGATATCCAAACATCCGTCCCCATCAATTGTGTATCCCCCCACATGTCATACACCACCCCTGTATGCGTCTTGTTTGTCTTGTCTGTTAACCTCCCCTACCTACCTCCCCAGCTATACCGACTTCCTGTACCTGACATACCACTCTCACCTGAAAAAAAAAAAAAAAAAAAGGGGCACTCTGTACCCACAAAAAAATTACATCCCATACATAGCTGCCCATTTTGCACACATGTCTGCTGGACATGTAAACTGGCAATTACAATTGGCTGTACAACAAATATTGTTGTCCTCACCCCACTCTCAGGGGTGGAAGGTTTCAAATTTCACACCAAATTACAAACATATGCACAGCTATTGCTGATGAAGAAATGGGCAGCTATGGGCCTTTCCTACATCCCTCCTGCAAAACCCGAGCTTGTTTTCCTACTGTCCTACCCTCTTTGTGCCCCCTTTTTCACCACTTTCCTATCTCCCCATTTTCTTTTCTTTAAAAGAAAATAGTGTGGGTGTGCGAGAGAGTAAGCACTTTTAAGCAGTAGTAAGCAGGAGTGCGTGTCTGTGCGCTTAGCTAAGCGTGTGTGCGTGAAGCTAAGCGGCAGTGCGCATGCGTGACCTCCGCGCAAACCAGCGCTAACCCGCTTACAACTGCTTAAAAGTGCCTTAGCCACTCTGAATGACAAGGCCTGTAGTTTTCTCAGCAGCAAAATAAAATACCTCTGTCAGTCTCGAACCCAGGACCTTGGAAACAATAGTCTGCATGATTTACCACTAAGCCATGACTGCTATACAAGAACATTGTGCTGAAAGAAATATATCATGAAATAATAGGAATTAAAGTAAAGGGAATATAGCAAGTCTAGTACACAAAGCATGTCATGTATATTTAGTGTCAAATCTAGTGGATTTGTAAAATAGTACTGTGTGAAGAGAAACAGCCATGCTAGTTGGTAGGTAGTAGGTAATAATGTCACAGTAGCATCTGGCAAGCCACACACATACTCAGAGCAGGATAAACACTGCCATAGTTGAATAGTTAAGAGCCCAGACATAGCAACTGTGACTGAGTTACAGGGATGTCCCTGATGTGAAAACAAATGTCAACTGTGCCCCACTGACACCCTGTGAAATGTACTAACAGTAGGCATAAAGGTGTTACTACACATGCAATGGTAACTATGAATTACTGAAAGTATGCACCACTTGCACGTCACAAATTGTGTAATAATACATATACTCGAAATAACCCACAGTCACAACTGCAGAATATCAGAATATTTCATTGGAGTATCCCACTGATATGTACCATTCCATGAGACTGATAAAAGATGCACCTGAGAGTATCTAAGGCCTGCTCAGCAGCATGATCAAATACCCTTGTAAGTGTCAAGGCCCACACCATGGCCAGACCACACTGCATGCAGTAACACCCTACGACAACAAACACATAGGGAATTGCTGCCCAAACAGATATAGCAAGCATTAGAAGCTGTGAATGTCAATTGAAAATAGGAAAGCCATAGCAACACATTACAGGAAAGACACCTAGCAGGCATACAAGGAGTGAATGTAAAGGGCAAATATTGAAGCCATAGCTACAGATTGCAAGAGCCACTGCTATATACCAGTTACACCACAATTCCCACAGGAAAGCACACACACCCATATACACAGTATTACTAGTCGTAGGTGTCAGTTTACATACACATGGAGAAGAGGAAACTGGAGGAAGGAATACCCAGCTTACAGTACAACATGCATTGCAGTGTCTACAACACAGCCTGAAATATAAGAGACATGCCAACCCTTACACTCACAGAACAGTGTCCACAGCAAACCAGCATGGTCCCCACCCTGATAATCTGAAAGGGCTATGCCTACCTAACAGACCTTTTTATAGCACTGTCCTGAAATCACAGTGAGAACTGCAACCACTACACAACAGGCTGCATGCAATTAGTAAATGCTGGCTAACAATTGGTGCAGAGGCCATCACATGGACATGTGCAGATACCTATAAAAGCATCCTGTACTCCCAGTCCACACATGCAATACTTTCATTGCACCCTCTGGAGGTAGAGACAGAGAGAGAGAGAGAGAGAGAGAGAAAGAGAAAGAAAGAAATAAAAAAAATAAAAAAAAGTAACAACAAAACAAACAAGTTGACAGCAGGCCAAGTAACTGAAAGCCTACGCAAACAGCTGCAACAAACACAGGTAATGTAAAGTACTAATATAATAGTCTACATACTGTGAACCCTCCATATGTGTTATTGGTCTGTATCTATGTATATGAAGATGTGCATAGGGCCTGGGACATACTGCAACTGTCACTGAAGGCTCTACATACATATGTATGTGAAGGTAGCTATGTGCACATAGCAATGTAGGTTCTAGTGCAATGTACAAGTAGGTTGTACAGTAATGGATGTTCATCAGTACGTTACTGTGTGTATACATATGTGGAACTAAAAAGGAGTATATATATATATATATATATATATATATATATATATCATGTGTATACGTATGTATATCGAGATATGTATGTATATATATATATATATATATATATATATATATATATATAATATGCATATATGTATACATACATAGAGAGGGATGTAGAAATACATAGACATATATAGTTTCACAGTGTCATAGTTTAGTACTAGGCTATCTGCAGACAGTGTACAGAATAGATTTAGAAAACTGTACCTCTGTATAGTAGTGACACAGTGAAGACCCCCTTACATAATAGCATTAGTTTATTGTGCCTCTGTCTAGTAGTGACACAGAGATGACCCCTAGTGTAAACCTATGATCTCCCATCCACTCGTCAAGAATTCACATGAAGAGAGTCAGTGAGGGGCTCTGCCTATCATGAACTGGGATTCTATTCCAGAGTATGGGAAGCCTCTGAGTTATGAATCTGTCCCTACAGCATGTCCTATTCATATTTGTGCTGAGGTTTAAATCTGTAGCTCTTGTGGTTCTGATGGATTTGGATTTTACGAGGTGGAACATGACCATCAATTCCTGATTGGACATGGCCTTGTACGTCAGGCACAGATCACCTCTAAGTAGGCGGTATGCTACGGAATAGAGCTGGGGTTTCTTTAGTCTGGCAGCATATGACATTTGTTGGAGACCCTTGATCCTCTTGGTGAGGTACTTATGGGGTCTCCCTAGCTGTGGCAAGTGCCAGGTGAGGTACATACCAAATGGGGCATAGTACACATTCATGGGCCTGATAAGGGAGGAGTATAGGGGTACAATGACCTCCTTTGATCTGGATGTGAATCCCTTCATGATAAGGTGGGCAAGGTAGGAAGTCTATCCAACCACTTTGGCAACGTGGGTGTCAAGTGAGAGGTCAATATCAATTTGTGTCCCCAGGTCTCTGATTACTTTGTCTGTACTCAGTGGGTTACTGTCTATTTGATAATATGTGGGTACTTTGTTTTTCCCAAAGGGGATGACTATACATTATTTGGCATTCAGTTTAAGGCCATGACTCCGGCACCAGTTGTCCGTTTCAGTGAGGCCTTTCTGTAGGATGTATGTGTCAGCTGGTGCATCGACTATGGCGCCTAGTATGCAGTCATCTTTGAACTTTGTCAGCCACTACCCTCCCATGTTTGCTTCCACATCTGAGAAATAAATGCCGAACATGAGGGGTCCCAGGACAGAGCCCTGTGGGACACCACTTGTGACTGGCTCTGAGTCTGACATGGCACCAGTGATTTTGACTTTATGGTTTCTATCCTTTAGCCGGTTTGCAACCCATCTTGTGACATATGGATTTACATTTAAGCTGTTGAGCTTGTCTATGATGCCAGAGTGGGGTATTGTGTCGAAAGCTTTAACCAAGTCCAGGTAGGCAGTATGGACTGCTGTGCCCTCGTCAATGGCTCTAGTGACTGTTTTGAAAAGGTCAACCAGGTTCAAAAGGCAGCATCTGCCCTTTACAAAGCCGAACTGGTTCGGATTAAGTGTCTGTAAGTCCCCAATGTCTCTGTGTATGAGTTCCATAATGAGTCTTTCCATAGCTTTGCAGACCAGGCTGGTTAAGCTTATGGGGCGGTAGTTACCAGGGTCTGTAGAGGTGCCTCCTTTGTTGGGTGGGACTACTGTTGCTGTATGCCAGTGTTCAGGTACATATGCTGTAGTAAGGCTACGGTTAAATAGCATTTTATGTGCGGGTTTAGCTCCTCTTGGAGTTCACGTAGCACGCAACCCAGGATATCATCGGGTCCCATTGATGCTGTGTTTATAGCTTTGCTGAGGGCAGTTCTCAGCTGGACATCTGAGATGATAGGGAGGTTACATTCAGCTGGGATAAGTAATTCCTTTTTGGGGGTGAGGGAGGGGAGAAATTCGCACTGAACCTGTCTGCCAGAATGTTGGCAATATCTGTGTGTTCAGTGTAGTTTTTGTCACTGTGAACTAACTCTGAACATATCTGTGGGTTTCCGCCCAGGTTTCTAACATAGCAGAAGAAGGCCTTGTGGTTATCTGTAGTGTCCATAGCGATTTTCCTCTCAAAGTTGGCCTTGCATGTTTGTGTGAGAGAATGTAGCTTTCTACTAGTGCTGATCAGAGATACCTTATATTGATGGAATTCTGCTCTGTCATGCAGTAGCTTCCTTCTTTTGTTATACAATTTGTTCATGGCTGGGGTCCACCAGACAGGATGCCTGCCCTTGGTGGAGAGGGTCTTGGTTTTATTTGGGATTGCATGATCCATGCATTCTTGGAGATGTCAATAGAAAGCATTTGTGAAGGAGTTTGCATTGTGGGATGTGGTTTCCACTGGCCCAGTGGGCTTAAAGGATACCAACTCAGTTTTAAGAAGTGTAAAGTTGGCTTTTGAGAGGTTTCTCACTGTAGTCTTTTGGGTTGTGGGTGGAGGTGGGATATGTATATCCCTGGGTGATTAGTTTGTGGTCAGATGTGACTAATGAGGGGTATACTTCCGGTGTGTCGCACATTGTCCCCATGTTTGTGATGATCAGGTCTAGTATATTATCTCCCCTTGTGGGAGAGGTGACTAGCTGTTCCATTGCATTTGAATTTATGAATTCCGGGAACCTTTGGGCTAGGGTGTTTGGGCTAGAATAATGCACCCAGTGTATGTTAGGGTAGTTGAAGTTTCCCAATATGATGGTGTTTGGTGGGACATTCATATCCTCCAATGTCTTCAGGAAGGCTGACGGGTTCCTGAGATTGGGAGGGTGGTCTGTAACATGCTACCAGTCGCACCTGGATAGTCACTGATGCTTCATGTGTTGCCACTAACCTGGAGGTGTGGGTGTCCTTGATGAATATGGACACTCCCCCACCCTTTTTGTTTTGGCCCGAGTTTTGGGGCCAAAAAGCATGATACGAGGTATAGCCTGATACCGCTGGTGTGCTCTCAGGAGCCTTGAACCAGGTTTCACTTACTGCAGAGACATCGAGATTGATAGAATATGTACGTACAGATATATGTAATACACACATATATATATAGATATATTTAGATACATATACATATACAGACAGATCTGACTGACAACAGATATGTCTGTATATGACTATCTCTCTCTCTCTGTCCCACCCCCTCTCACTCTCTCTCTCCCTCTGTCTCTCTGTATCTCTCTCCCCCTCTCTCCCCACATCTATATGTATACATCTATATATATATATATATATATATATATATATATATATATATATATATATATATATATATATATCTATATATATATCTACATATATATATATACTATATATATATATATATATATATATATATATGTATATATACTGAGTGAGGCACATGTGTGCAGATATATTGCAACAGGTGCCTGGTGACAAAGGCATGGAGTGAACACCACTGTGGATACTGGAGTACCATACCCCATTCCAAAACACTGACACCAGTAACCACCACATATGTGCATGCCTGCCCACCACTGCATGTGTCAGGTGGGAACAGGGGCAACAAGTGTACAATAAGCTCCCCATTGATATACACAGTGGCACACTAGTCCTGTAATACCTGTACATGGAATGTGTCAGCAGACATGGTGTGTCAGCTATGGACATGTAGGTCACTGTACCCCTCTACCCCTCTACACCCCACAATGTCCTACACGGTATGTACCTCCCATGACAGCTACAGACATGGAGAAGGAGACAGACATACGTAAGTAACTGTGTCAATGCACTCAAACACATTACCTATGCAGAGTGACTGATAAGACCACAGAGCATACCCAGACTACCTACATAGAGGTTACCACTGCTGGATATACATAGTTAGGTCACACCCATGACAGTTGTCCAACAACCATGGTAATACCTCCAACATCCACAACCCAAATTACCTATGTCTGTCGTCCTTGTCACCGCAGTATAGAGCACATGGTGGAGGTACAGGTCCCTACCCACAGATACGACATACCCTGGAGTAAACTACACAGAATTAAAAAGCAAGGCTCCCCATGAGTAGATGTCAGACATACCCCTGCTGAATGTTATGCAGATAGGTAATATGCCATATGAGTCACCCTGTGTAACTGTTTGACAGGAGCAGGTACGATCATATCACGTGTGTTACAAGGGGCAGGGTAGCATAACAGTATGCTGCTGTAGGCCCAGGGCCAATAGCATACTACCTACCTAAGACACAATGCACACCCATGAACCCATTGCAAACCAAATATGTGAGGTGGAATGAGTGTGCCAGTGACTGGGTGCATGTTATGTACTGGTGTGATTGCTCACCATGACTGTCTGTCTGTCATGGTAGTGTGTGTCCTTGGTGTGAGGCCAGAGACAGATTTGTGAGGTATTGCGATCAACACATACTACATTGCCATATGTTGTGCTGTGTTACCCTGTATGTGACTGTGGTGTAGGTGGGGTTATGGCAAGTAAGAGTAGTGTGCATTACCAGTGAAATATGTAACGTGCATTGCATGCAGTGCATGGGTTGATAATGTTCCCCATACAATACCTTGATACAAACCCCCAGTGTGAGGTTGTGCATTGGACCTGACCCAGTGTGCTGACTGCTGCAGTATACTAGTCTGCCGTATGGAGTGTGCCAAGTAGTGTTGCACAGTTGTCGGCTGAGCACTGATATCTGGTCATTTACATGTGTATCCCCCAATAGACAGACAGATGCTATATATGGGGGTTAAGTTATATCACTACAGTCGAGTATTATGTGTATTATGTGCGCCATAGTTTGCTGACCTATATTGCTGACATATTTTCCTTCTCTTTTTCATGGCTATGGTTCACCAGTCAAACTCTGTGTACTCCGCTGCGGAGGAGGAAGAGATACACCAGAGCCTGGTGCGGGATTTCGCAATACTCTTTTCCCGCACCAGCCAGAACCAGCAGGAGAGGGCTGCACTGTGGCAAGACCTGGTCCGTCGGGTAAATGACATAGGCACACATAACCAGACATATGAGCAGGTACGCCATCACTGCAGTGATTTAATTAGAAATGTCCATCAGCGTGCGTCGGATATCCACAGGCAGCAGCTTGCCACAGGTGGTGGGGTGGCTAGACATCCCCCCCTCACCAGACTGGAGGGACTACTCCTAAGTGTTGTGGCTCCAGCCCAACAGCAACAGCAGCAGCATACATGCGTAATGATGGAGGCTGGAGCCACCCAGCAGCAGGACACAGAGCGTGCAGGTAACATGCCATGTGTATAGTTGACTGTTCTGTACACTGTTAGTTTATGCATGTGTGAAGTGTGTCCTCGGTTTGTAGCTGTAATCTTGGTAATTATTGTGCAAGAGTGATATTCTCAATATCAGCAGTAGACCTGTGGATGCTAACTGTTGCATTACTGAACTGTATCATACTCACAGTATCAATGGCACAGTTGTGCCCACTGACAATAAATGTCTCATTTCTGCAGGGCCCTCTGGTGTAACAGCAAGGCAGCCTATCCATGCTGGTGAGTGTGTAATAACAATACCTTCAATACTCTTGATACTAATAGTAATAATAGGCTGAAGCAGTAGTGCTATGTGTTTGATTGCAAGTGTGTTTGTGTCTGTGTGTTGCTATCTCATATACTGAGGAGTGTGCATGTGTGCATGTGTGCATGTGCCCTGTGTGCATGTGTGCATGTGCCCTGAGTGCATGTGCCCTGTGTGCATGCGTGCATGTTCCCTGTGTGCATGTGTGTATCAGTGGTGACATTGTGTACACATTGTAAACTGTGTTTCCTGTCTTACTCCCACAGGTTCTGGTGCTGCTCTGGTGTTGTGCAGCAGGGAACCTGAATCAGCTGCTGTAGATAGTGATAGGTTCATAGGTTCATACTAGGCTATCTGCCCTAGGGCATTTATAAGCTTAGCCAGAGTGTGTGTGGCTTTCACCACCCCTTAGGATGAGAATACTATACCCATTAGTTTGCTGTGCCTCTGTCCAGCAGTGATACAGAGATGATTCCCGGGATAAACCTACGATCTCCCATCCACTCGTCAAGATTTCTCTTGAACAGAGTCAGTGAGGGGCTCTGCCTCACATGGACTGGGATTCTGTTCCATAGTGTAGGGAGTCTCTGGGTGATGAATCTGTCCCTCCAGCACGTCCTATTTATATCCGTGTTGAGGTTTAAGTCTCTTGCTCTCGTGGCTCTGGTGGATTTGGATTTTTTGAGGTGGAGCATGTCCATTAATTCGGGTTGGACATGGCCTTGTATGTCAGGCACAGATCACCTCTGAGCAGGCGGTATGCGACTGAATAGAGCTGGAGTTTCTTCAGTCGGGCATCGATGACATATGTTTGAGCCTTTATCCTTTTGGTGAGGAATTTTGGGGTCTTTCCAACTGCTGCAGGTGTCGGGTAAGGTACATTCAATGGGCGTTGTACTCAATCATTGGTCTGATAAGTGAAGAGTACAGGGTACAATGACCTCTCCTGATCTGGATGTGAATCCCTTCATGATCAGGTGGGCAATGTAGAAGGTCTTCCTAACCACTTTGGCAATGTGAGTGTCAAAGAGAGGTTACTGTCAACTTGGGTCCCCAGGTCCCTGATAACTTCTTCCGTGTTTAATGAATTACCACCTATGTGGTAATTAGGGGTTACCTTGTTTTTCCCAAAGGGTATGACTATACATTTTGGCATTTAGCTTAAGGCCATGGCTCTGGCACCAGTTATCCATTTCTATGAGACCTTTCTGGAGGATGTCTGTGTCTGATGGAGTGTCAATTATGGTGCCCAGTTTGCAGTCATCTGCAAATTTTGTCAGCCACAATCCCCTATGTTTGCCTGCACTTCAGAAAAATAAATGCCGAACAAGAGGGGCCCAGGACTGAGCCCTGTGGGACACCGCTGTGACCGGCTTAGAGTCTGACATGGCACCAGCAACTCTAACCCTGTGTGTTCTGTCCTTGAGCCAGTTTGCAACCCATCTTGTGACATATGGGTTTACATCTAAGCTGGTGAGCTTTTCTATGATGCCCGAGTGGGGTATTGTGTCGAATGCTTTGCTAGGTCAAGGTAGGCTGTGTGAACTGCCTTACCCTCATCAATGGCCTTAGTGACTGTTTGAAAAAGTCACCAAGTTCAAGAGGCAGGATCTGCCCTTGACAAAGCCAAATTGGGTAGGATCCAGTGTCTGTAGGTCCCCGATGTCTTTATTTATGAGTTCCATTATGATCCTCTCCATAGCTTTGCAGACAAGGCTCGTCAAGCTTATGGGGCGGTAATTTCCAGGGTCCGTAGAAGCACCGCCTTTGTGGAGTGGGACCACAGTTGCCGTCGCCATTCTTTGGGTACGTATCCTGTAGTAAGGCTAAGATTAAACAGCAGCCTTATGTGTGGGTTTAGTTCCTCATTGAGTTCGTGTAGCACACAGCCGGGGACTCCGTCCGGTCCCATTGATGCTGTGATTTTTGCTTTAGAGAGAGCTCTCACCTGGGCATCTGAGATGTTTGGGAGGCTAGACTCTGGTGTGATAGATATGTCTCCTTTGGGGAGGAGAAATTTGCACTGAACCTGTCTGCCAGTATGTTGGCAATGTCTGTGGGTTCAGTGATTTTTTATCATTTTGGACTAATTCTGAGCATATCTGGGAGTTTCCACCCAGGTTTCTAAATATAGCTAAAGAAGGCTTTATGATTGTCTTTTGTGTCAGCGATTTTCTCTCAAAGTTGGCCTTGGATGATTTTATGAGTGATCGTAGTTTTTTGCTAGTATTGATCAGAGATGCCTTCCCATTTAGGGATTTTGCTCTGTCATGTAGTAGCTTTCTCCTCTTGTTGTAGAGTTTGTTTATGGCTGAGTCCACCAGACCGGCGCCTGCCTTTGGTGGAAAAGGTCTTGATTTTATTAGGGATTGCTTGATCCATACATTCCTGGAGGTGCTCATAGAAGGCATTTGTAAGGGTTTCAGCAGCGTGGGTTGTGGTTTCCACTGGCTCGGGGCCTTGAAGGATACCACTCAGTCTTAAGAAGTGTGAAGTTTGCTTTTGAGAAGTTCTTCACTGTGGTCTTTTGCTGGGAGGCGGGATGTGGATCTCCAGTGAGATTAATTTATGGTCTGATCTCACCAATGAGGGATATACTTCCAGTGTGGAGCATTTTGTCCCCATGTTTGTGATGATCAGGTCTAGTATATTTTCTCCTCTTGTGGGAATGGTGACTAGTTGTTCCATAGCATTTGAGTTTATGAACTCAAGGAACCTTTGGGCTAGGGTGTTGGGGCTTGAGTAATGTTCCCAGTCTATGTTTGGGTAGTTGAAGTCACTCAATATGATGGTGTTTGGAGAGACATTTATACTCTCCAGTGTCTTCAGGAAGGCTGTGTGGGTTTCCTGAGTTTGAGAAGGTGGTCTGTAGCATGTTACAAACTGTAGGGCAGTTTTACCTATGGTTAATTGCACCTGGATGGTCTCCGATGCTTATGCGTTGCCACTAACCTGGAGGTGTGGGTATCCTTTATGAATATGGATACTCCCCTCCTTTTGTAGTTCGTCCGGATTTTGGGGCGGAACATGATATGAGGTATAACCTGATAGTGCTGGGGTGCTCTCAGGAGCTTTGAACCAGGTTTCAGTCACAGCACAAACATCGATGTTCTCCATACTGAGGAGGGCTTCGAGGGCGTGCATCTTGTGGTTTAGACTTCTGGCATTGAGCAGTATTACCCTTAGTTTTCTCCATTTTGTTTTCTAGGGGTAGGTTTATCATTTGAGCCTTGCCTAAAAAGGCACTATGGGGGTGGCAAGAGCCTTTGCCAATATCCGAAGCCCAGGGTGACAGGTGCAAGCCATCCCTTGCGAAGCAGCGTGGCTTGTCAAGCATGTCATCCCAGGCAGACAGACATTGAATCCCCTTAGAATGACACCAGTAATTAAGCCAATTATTAAAGCTGATCATTTTGTCTCTGTATTGTGGCATCATTCTTGGTGAGGGTAGGATACTGCTCAGGGTCAGGGTCATACCGGCCTGGGCTACATAATCTGAGAGCTCCTCTATGTCTCTTTTCATGTAGTCCAGGGAGGTACGTCTCAGGTCATTCACACCGGCATGGACAATGACTGAGTCATACTTGTACTTGCTGTGGAGTGACCTGAGTGCTTGTGTTATGTGGCAGATTCTAGCGCCTGACAGGCAGCTAACTGTGATCTTTTCCTTGTTCAGTCTGGTGAGTGGGACGCCAGTGTGTCTGACTATGGAGTCACCTATAACAAGTGTGTCTGGCATTGTGTTTGGCCTTAAGGGCTGTGACTGTTTAGCACACTGACTTTGAGAACTATGTGTTGCATGTCTTATGTCTTGAGGTGGCTGTTGCTTGGGTGTCTGCTTTGGAGGCCTCTGTAGTTTTGGTAGATTTTTGATCAGTGCCTCAGTATGTCTTTGTGTGTTTATGTGTTTGTTTTGCAGTTGTGATAGTTCTATGTGAAACTGGGTTTGTGGTGTGTGGTTTCCTTCTCCTCCTGTCTGGTCTTGCCAGTCCTGAGTTGAGAGAGCTCAGCCTCCAGTTTGGCTATATAGTTGCATCTCTCACATGTATTTGTGTTTTGTGGGAGAAGGAGTGGGTTGTCTGTGTACATGAGGCAATTGTAACATTGCCTCAAGATGCCCAGATTCACCAGCTGAACAGGAGAGAACGCTAGCAACTGACCCTTCGACATGCTAGAAAAAGTGAAAAAGTTTGCTGTGTAACTGAGTCAGAAGGGACCTATAGGGAAATGGGTACTCAAGGGGATTCTAGGCTAATGTAGTACTTTGTTTAGTATACAAGTACTTTACCTATATAAAAATGCTTTAGGAGCAAGTGCTGAGCTATTGCGATAGAGAATAGACTGTTTAGATTGCAAGTAGAGAAGTTCTAAGGGAAAAATTGAAGAGCAGACTTTACAGAGCCAGAAATAGTTTAACCTTGTTTAACCGGCGCTGCCCGATGGTGCTCTTTGGGCAACTCCATGCTAAATCACGCCAAAGCGCGCTAAAGCGGGCTTTATAGCAGGGGGTTGAAAAGACCTAGGAATTGACCCAAAATGGCCAATAGACTACAAGTTTCTGGCTGGAACCACTGCTCTAGGGACAAATAGGCTGCTCAGTGCTCCCCACTCCCACTGGTGAACAAAGAAGCTTCCCTTTATCCAAATAAGGATATGGAATAGCACAGGAACCAAGCCAAAGCCCAGAGATCAGCAAACTCTGAAGACTGGACTATTCTAGTTCAGTAAGGTGGGAAAACAAGATTTTTTTTTTTTTACAGAAAACAGAGGAAAAACAGGCAGTAAATGCTATAAATGCTTTTAAACTGCTCGCGCACTTGAGTGTGTTAGCCTACAGGTAAAATTAAGCAACAAATAACTTTTTTAAAAGTGCAAAACAGTTAATCAACACAAAAACAGTTTAAATAGAATGCAGAGCTGTATAAACAGGCGAAAATGCAGTTGCTAAGCAGTAAGTAATCAAAAAGCCAGAAAAAAAATACTTAAATCAGGAAAAAGTCACTCTTTTGCTCTCTGCTGCTTGTAGAACTCTGCAGGACACCACAAGGAGCTGTGCTGAGTTGAATACAAGCGAAAAGCCGCTAAAGCGGGCTTTATTACAGGGGGCTGAAAAGAGCTAGGAATTGACCCAAAATGGCCAATGGACTACAAGTTTCTGGCTGGAACCACTCCTCTAGGGACAAACAGGCCGCTCAGTGATCCCCACTCCCACTGGTGAAGAAAGACGCTTCATTTTATCCAAATAAGGATATGGAATAGCACAGGAACCAAGACAAAGCCCAGAGGTTAGCAAACTCTGAAGACTGGACTATTCTAGTTCAGTAAGGCGGGAAAACAAGATTTTTTTTTTTTTTTTTTCTTTCTTTTTTGCAGAAAACAGAGGAAAAACAGACAGTAAATGCTATAAATGCTTTTAAGCTAGCGACTTGAGTGTGTTAGCCTACAGGTAAAATTAAGCAACAACTAACTTTTTAAAAGTGCAAAACAGTTAATCAACACAAAAACAGTTTAAATAGAATGCAGAGCTGTATAAACAGGCTAAAATGCAGTCGCTAAGCAGTAAATAATCAAAAAAACAGAAAAAAATACTTAAATCAGTTATAGCAAATACAGTTATAACAAATGCTCTGAAATATACTGTATATTTCCAAAATGTTTGAGAAGGACAGTCAGAACACAAGAAGGTTCAGGCGAGAAAAAAAAAAAAAAAGTTTTGTTTTACTTTTTGAAGGGGAAAAAGGAGGAACAGAAGGCCTTATCAAATGTTCTCTCTGTATTAAGCAGAATGAGCTAATGACACTAGACTGGTAGGTGTGTCACAGTAGGGGCGGGCAACTGCAAAGCCAGCAAGTATAACAGCAAGACACCAACAGGGAGGGAGGGTGGGACAAAATAGCCTACAAGACAGCAAGCACTACAGAGACAAATGAAAGTTTTTTGATAATGATGATACCTGTGTAATGGCACAAGGAGGTGTGCCAGGGTCCGTCATTGGTCAGCCAATTGACAGTACACAGCTATCGACCCCATCAATGTGCACAGTCATCCTGCCAATACATCCTTTGTCACCAATGTCCCTAGGTGATGGACAGGATACAGTGGGCATTGACCAGGGTAATGTGGTATCGGTGGCACATGCATCCCCACACAGCAGCCATGGCCAGGGTCCTGACATGCTACCACACAGGCAGACGTCCAGAGGTTCTCATGGGAGCATCCGTGGGTGCACCGCCCCTGTCAGACGTGCCCACAGAGGTCTTTCAACCTCAGCTATGTTTCGGGCTGTAATGCAGGCACAGTCACGTATGGAACGGTACACCAGACAGGATCTGAGGGAGCTGAGAGCATGTCGCACAGCTATGAATGACAGTATGCGTGATGTTGCGGCTGCCATCCATAACTTCACCGAGGTCATTGACAGTCGTTGGGGGGACACATTAGATCTGTTCCACAACTACATGTCCATGAGCCAGGGCAATGGTGGACGGTTGAGGCGTCGACGTGGCCATATGCCAGCAGCAGCTGGCAGCCGTTGCAGACTACAACAGGCCCGCGGCCGCTCCCATAGTGCCAGCAGCAGCCCCAGCAATGCTGGGTCTGTGCTGTCATCAGACCGCCCCAGGAGACCACGTGCACATGGCTCTGGACAGTCCCAACAGGGACCTGTTTCCAGTCACCAACCACCTGCTTCTGATGACAGTACCCAGTCTGGCTTAGTACCTGATATGGTCCGTAACACCCCTGCCAGGCACAGGTACCGTGTCCGTGGCCAGAGACAGTGATCTGTATGACCTGGCAGGTACAGTCTGTAGCTGTCCACAAACACCTGTATATGGCAGCCATGAGGTGGGACTGTGTGCATGCATACACACATGCAAATTGATAACACCTAGGGCTACCGCATACATGCACACACTGCATCAACATTGCCCCATTTTGTACTGCTGCCCCTCACCAACACACACACACAGACATGTCAATTGGTTGTATCAGTGGCAGACTCAGGCATACCAAGTACACACCCTGTGCATATGATGAAACTGTGCCACCTCCTGCAATCTGTAACATCGGTGCAGGAACAGGTTAACATGGTGCTGATGCACAGGGTGACTACATAGAAGTGTAGTAATAGTATAATGTTGACAACAGTACAGTGTAATGATATCATTGTGGGTATATCCCAGCATGCCTGATGCAGTTACAGTATGAATGTCATTGTATTGTTTTGTACACCCATAGTAATTACCATAGTGTACTGTCTTCACATCTTTGCATACTGGTGGTGAGGCTGTCAAGAGATGGCCACCTACATAGGTAGCACAGGGGATATGAAAATGTACATGTTGATACTCAGTGATGGTCATGTCAACTGCGAGTTGCATGCTGTCCACACTCGACTCTGCAATGAGGATGTTTGAGGATGTTGATATCTGTGCAGTAATACACAACAGGTTCAAGACTCACAAGAGCACACTAGCACTACAAGGTCACACCTCATACCATGCATGACAGCCCCAAAACACAGAACTAACTATGACAGGAGGGAGAGTCTCCATACATGTCAACAATACTGTGGTGCCAGGACAGGTAGCATAAATCATACTAAGTCTGGAACTGCTGAGTGAGGGCTCAGTGTCTGTTATTCGAAATGTGTATTATTACAGGTATGAGCACTTGGGTTTCAGGCCAGTTATTTTACATTATGAAGGTACATGGTCTGTACACTTGTGGGGGGTGGGGCTGTACCCAGCCCGTCTGACCTGTGAATGTCTGGGTACAGGCTTATAGTGCCTGCATATATGCACTGTTACCTACTGGAAGTCATACACCTTGTTTGTTGTAGCATAGTCTACATACAGGCCTGCTAACTGTAGCTTTGTTTGTATGCATGTTTGCTTGTTATGTCCCTGAAACACTGATTCCACCTGCAATGCAGATTTACAGTGCTTCTGTGGATCCCTAGTGACATCTGTATTGCTTACTGTACTGATGTCCATGTCTCACTTGACAGAATGTCACTGTTTGTCCTGTTTGCATGTAAGTTGCCTGTAACACATTGCATATGACTTACCTCGCATTTGCTCAAGACAGCATTCATATATGCCAGCACTAACAAATCAGGAGCACTACACCCTCACATACTCACCTTGAGTACCTTGTTCCCCATTGGCCCTATGTGTCTTTAATTAGTAAGGGATTCACAATGCTATGGTAGCATGTGCAAAGGTCACCTGTCAATCTACTCTCTGGTCCAGTTGGTGAATCTGTGAGTCATGTGGCAATGTTACAGCTGCCTCATGTACACAGACAACCCTCTCCCCTTCCCATACACTTACAACACATGTGAGAGATGCAACCACATAGCCACACTGGGGGCTAAGCTCTCTTAACTCAGTACTGGCATACCCTGTCAGGTGGAGTGTGATACTACAGTGAATACAGTACCAGTCTCACATCGACCTGCCACGACCGCAATCCAAACATAGAAACACACAGGTACATTCTTGGACTCTCAGAATAGCATCCTGCCTGAGCAGCTGACACCTGCAAAGCAGACACACAAGCAAACATTACGCCAGAGCAGAGCACGTGCAACACATAGCTCACAAAGCCTGTGTGCCAAACAGTTACAGCCCATACGGCCTGACAACACACCTGCTACAGTTGTAATAGGTACCTCTATCGTCAGGTACACTGAGGTCCTGCTCACCAGGCTGAACAAGGTGAAGGTCACGCTGAGATGCTCATCGGGCACTATGATCCACCACATAACACAAGCATACAGGTCACTCCAAGGCATGTACAAATATGACTCAGTCATTGTCTGTGCCAGTGTGTATGACCTGTGGCGCACCTCCCTGGACTACATGTTAGGGGACATAGAGGGGCTCTCTGAGCTTGTGGCACAGGCTGGTATGACCCTGACCTTGAGTAGCATCTTACCCTCACCAAGAATGCTGCCACAATATGTAGACAGGATGATCAGTTTCTACAATTACCGTATGTTTCAGTGACATTCAAAGGGGATCCAATGCCTGTCAGCATGGGATTACATGCTGGACAAGCCACGTTGCTTTGCTAGGGACAGCTTGCACCTGTCACCCATGGGCCATTGTATATTGGCAGAGGCTGTTGCTACACACATAGTACCTTTGTATGCAAGGCTGACATTACATAGCCACCTACACAGGTATCACACGGGATAGGACACTAATAGTAATGCTACTCAACACCAGCAGTGTAAACCTCAAGATGCATGCAGTGGAAACTGTCCTTAGCATGGGGAACAGCAATATCCATGCAGTAAAAGACTCCTGGTACAAGGCTCCCAGGTGCACCCCATCACTGCCAGGTCATACCTCATACCATGCTTGTCGTTCCCTACACATGCACCAAACCAGAACAGGGGGGATGTATCCAAAGGCTACTCAGATACACACACCCCCAGGTTGGTGGCACAGCACAAAGCATCAGAGCCTATCCATGTGCAACTAACAGTGGGTTAGACTGCCTTCAGGTTCATAGCCTGGCACACACCACCCTCCCATACCCAGGAAACCCACTTGGCCTTCCTGACAACACTGGGCATATGATGGCCTCTACAAACACCATTATATGGGTGGACTGCAACTACCCAAACATAGAGTGTGAGCATTACTCTAGCTCCAAGACCCTAGCTGAAGGGTTCCTAGCATTAATTCCCTGCATTGCTATGGAACAACTTGTTACCACTCCCACAAGAGGTGAAAACATGCTGCACCTGTTCATCACCAACATGTGGACTATATGCTCCAGACCAGTCGTGTATCCCTCGCTGGTGGGATGACACCATCTACAACTCACACTGTATATTCACATACCACATGCAGCCCCTGCACAGAACACCACAGTCATACAGTTGTCTAATGCTAATTCCATGTATTCACATGAGGCAGGCTTCGGACATGGGAACTATTAAAGGTCACAGGTACATATGTGTAGGTGGCACACACATACATCATGTGTGCTTTGACATTATTGATATAATGTATGTCGCGCAATATTGGGAACAACACCCCACACACATGGACAAACTGTGTGACAAAAACACACATGGCGTTTGTAGGATACAACCCCCTACCTAACTATGTTATGACACTTGTGAGAGACGCAGTAGCAGAGTGTGCTATTTGCATTACTGGGAGGCTTGCTTCCTCCTGCTGTACTTATAGGGTGCTGACATCATCAGTGTTTAGACAGTGGAATATGCAGCATGTGTTGTGTTGTACTAGTTGCCAAAAGGGACATTTCTCTTACACATAGAATTGCACACACACTACCCCCCCCCCCCACACACAGTCACAATCACACTGAGCACTTGCAGGATTCAAACCCCTACCTAACTATGTTATGACACTTGTGAGAGACGCAGTAGCAGAGCTCGCTATTTGCATTACTGGGAGGCTTGCTTTCTCCTGCTGTACTTATAGGATGCTGACATTATCAGTGTTTAGACAGTGGAATATGCAGCATGTGTTGTGTTGTACTAGTTGCCAAAAGGGACATTTCTCTTACACGTCGAATTGCATACATACTACTCCCCCCACACAGTCACACACACACACTGAGCACTTGCAGGATTCAAACCCCTACCTAACTATATTATGACACTTGTGGGAGACACAGTAGCTGAGCGCGCTATTCAAATTACTGGGTATCATTTGTGCTCCTGACATATGTATAGTGTGCTGACATCATTATGTATGAAGAGGTATGTACATCTGTTACTATCCATCAGTACAGGGGAGAGCATATCTATGCATTAACTTTGCACAGGCACAGTGGCCTACTGTACTGCGGAGGCAGATGCCAAATACACTGTGGATAGCCTTCTGTATTCCCTAGGGACAACAGCCTAGTATTGCACTCTACGGCCATATGTTTACCTGTCAGATGCAAGTATCTGTTGCTCATATACTGTTTGTGGGTCTTTATTGCCATAGCTTTCCCTATCTCTATGAACAACTTGTGTACTGTGGAAGATGTTTGTATATGAGTGGGATCCAGTACTTTACTTATGTCTCTGTTGTAATTTCACTGTGTGCACTGGGCAGATTTCTGTATTGTGGGAGGTTCCTGTGTTAACACATACAAATGCCAGATATGTGTGTGCAACTGCTGAACTGTGACATGGCCTAAGTGTGTGAGCATACCCAGTTCACAGTTTCTATGGCTTCTTGACTGACACGTCTCATTTATCTGTGTGTGTGAGCATGCCCAGTGTGAATTTTCCTTATGTTGGGATCTGTGGTCCACCACATTTGTGTTTGTGTGTGGACTTCATCTATATTTCACATGTACAGTTGAGTGTTGGACATCAGGTTGTGTTCTTACTGCCCAACTGCTTTGTGTCTGAACCTAACAGGCATTATGCTGTGCCTGCAGGGTTGCCATGGGATAGTTTGCATACAGTTGTCAACATCCTTTCCTACTGACCAAACAGTGTATTGTGGTATAGTGTACTGGTTCAGTACTTTCACTGTGGTGGACAGTATCATCGGTTTCAGTCATATCACTGCCTGTAATATTTATAGTGAGCACACCAGACTGGTTGAGGGCCAGTTGTGCAGATATGACCATGTTGCATTTTGTTCAGATATGGACAGCATAGTACATGATTGTCCAACATTGTTAATGTATTCCACAACTTGTGTGGTCAGTGACAAACAATGGCCATGTGCCCTAGTCCATTTGTAATGCTAGTCAGAGAGTGTTTGTCCTTCAACACACATTTACTGGTGTTTGCCATGACATATGTCAAGGTTAGTGTGCTGTGCCTCTGTCTACCCATGACATACAGGTGATATCCAGGGTACACCTACCATCTCCCATCCAGTCATCATGATTCCTCTGGATGACGGTCAATGAGGGACTCCCTGGATAACCTGTACTGGGAGTTTAGTCGTGAGTGGAGTGAGCTTCTGGGTTATGGACCAATCGGTACAGCATGTCCTGTTTATGTCTGTGCTGGGGTTCAGGCCTGTCATCTGCATAGGTCACCAGCATTCAGATTTTACATGGTGCCAAATGTCCATTGATACCAGCTTGGTCATGGCTTTATACATCAGGCACAGATCACCTCCAGCCAGGCGGTATGGCACTGTGTGGAGCTGCAGTTTGTTTAATCAGGCGACACATGGCATCTGTTACAGCTCTGTGATCCTCCTGGTGGGGTATTTGTGGGGTCTTTAATAAAATCTGTGTAGGCATAGTATAGAGCCTACACAGAAAGTACCATGTCCATGTACGCAGGTCCCCCTTGGTAGCGTGCCATGCATATTAATGATGGCGCATTGCTGAGGGAGAGCGATGTAACACAGTTATTGAATCAGTGCTGGGAGTGTGTTATTAAGTGCATTATAGCAATGTAGTGAAAGTTATTTTTTTATTGTTTTATATTTTGGAGATTGTGCGGCGCGTAGCAATTGACATGTGCAAGACATCTTAAAATAGAAACCGGATGCATTTAATTATGAATGCAAAGGTCAAGTTTAAGCATAGCTGAGTGGGTTTGCGCAGCATGCCATGGTGCTCAGCAGTGCTTAAACAAGGCTGAGAGGTATATCTAAAAGTATAGCAGTATTCTACACATCCATATAGCCAAATGGTTAGAGCGACAGCTTTATGTGCAGTAGGATCAGGTTTTGAATACACAGGTGGGTTATTACGCATTTATTTTCCAAATACAAATTATGCCACTTATTTTTAAATCCTGATATGCTGCACTCAGCTAAACTCCTCTCAGCCCTGCTAAGCCATGCCAATCACTGCCTAAACAAGATCCGTTTAGCACTGCTGGGCACTGCTTGGCACCGTGCAGCTCCGCTTAGCTGGTTTGCACACTGATAGGTGATGTCAAGCACTGCTAAGCATTGCCAGTTTAAGCACTGCTGAGCTGAGCTCAGCTGGTTTGTGTGGTGCTAAGTGGCATGCCACATTTTTAAAAATTGCCCAGTGGCATTACAGGTCCAGAAAACAGGCTATATTAAACTCAACACGTGGTAATACAGCATGAACAGTTGGAGTTTGAACTGTGCAGGAACTAGGGCAGGTATTGGAGAGGGTGCGTGCTTCTCAGTGCAGTGGTGGGGCATTCTGGAGTCCAGGATCATGGTTGGACTCCTAGTAAAAAAAACATGATGACCAGCTGCTGCAGGGGCAGTTCCAGGGCTCATAATGCAAGGCCTGAAACCAGCTGGCACGCAATCTCACCAGTGCTACAGGTATTCCCCACACAGGTGAGCAGGTCTGTCACCACTATGATGACCTGGAGCATCGGAAGGGGGATCTTCTGAACACCTGCGTCTGGGAAGCTCGGGCTGGGAATGCCCCGCAAGTTTGTAGGTACTGTTAGCATTATTTTACCAATACCTAATCTGAATGTTGGATAGACAGGTATGCATAATGGTGTGCTACTCTCCCTACAGCTGCAGAGGAGAGAGCTTGCAATGTGGCGGTGTATGGTGGGCACCTGGCCAGGCTGCACTGTGAGTGTGGTGAGTAGGGATGTAACTAGAAATCTTTAATCAGAAAAGCAGGAAAGAGTAAAGCATTAACTACCAGTAAGTATATACAGTTTTAACTGTATTGCAATGAATGTGTTTGTGCACCTGGACTGCAATAAGTGATCACTGTCAAATGTACTGTAATAAGTAGGGAAGAGTTAAGCATTAACCTTGATAACATAAATGAAATAAAGTTTCAGTTGCAACTGGAATTATAGCTGTATTGCAACACCTACAGTAGACCTAGTGCTGTGTAATAAAATGTGAAACTATAGCAGTAACTACATGAAGGTACCAGTAATAAAGCTGTTTTGTGCAATTTGTGTGTAAGTATGGCTGTTCTGCATGAAATCAAGCATGACAACTGTTCTTGAAGAACAACACAAAACATTACCAGTCTCTGTCTTAAGGTATATTTCATATAGAGTGCTGTGCAATAATTGTAGAGTCATAGCTGTGTTATAACAAATGAAGTATAATACCTATTCTGCAATAACACATGAATCTATAGCAAGAACAGCCATGGTATATTGTGTATATCAGGATTGTCTTGTGTTAACCATTGCATTTCAGCTATATGCATTCAGGCTCTGAAGTACAGTGCTGCAGGCAAATATAACAGTGTACTAGCTGTAGACTGCATATATACTGTCCCCAAATGTATGCAGGTGAAATAGCCAACCCAATAATCTGATATGATGTGCACACTTCACAGATATTTCCAGCCATAACCAATATCGTGTGTACACCTGCATTCAATGTAGTAATGTATAGTTAACCTAGTATCTCTGTCATGAAAAAATTGCATGCATGTGTGTTCAACTGTCAATGCAAGCTACTATAAAAATGTATAACTATTACCAGGTCTTTTTTTGTTTCCAGATGAGCTCTAGGCAAATATCAGTCAATCACCAGTGACTCAGTAGCTCAGTTTGTTAAATGCTCTGTTTGAAGTACATTTTGGCACATACAGACCAGGGTTCAAATCCAGTAGCATATAGTAATAAATAGTACTGAATCACTTATGTTATGATAACAGATTTTCTCTCCACAGGAACTACAGGTAAATGGATGAGGTAGCCCATATTATGGGGACATAATTGTGTATACAGGTGTCACAGACTGTTAAACTCATTACTAGGCATGTGATGATAGTGCAGAAACTGAAGGGAATATGTACAACTGTTAATTAAATGAAACAAAGAAGTAAAAATTTAATGTTGATATGGCTATATGCCTGGAGTAACTTTCAAATGTTGCTGCAGTCGATTAGGACATCTGATCTACTTGCCTGTGCATTCACTACTATTTGTATCTATCCCCATGCTTGCCAAGCAAGGCATGATAGTTGTTTACTCTCTGTACTGCACATATACATGTCTCTCAAGTGTCATGCTGTCACTGAAAGTAATTACTGTTGTGTATTCCCACTGTCACCGATGCATCACCAACATGACAGATGTCAAAGGCAAAGTAACAGAACATCAGCCCACAGAACACCTTGGTAGTTACATAGGGCCGCCTGATGTGCAAGTGTTCTGTGTAGTTATGTACCTGTAGGTGTTACTGCCTAGCCCATACTGTCCCATGCGGATAGCTTGAGAGGCATGTATGTGCTACAGGAGCTATATGCACCTATACATATAAAGAAAGGACAGACCTGTAGAATAGATATTAGTATGGTTGTCAACTGTTTAGCTCACAATGGTATTAATGGACTGTATTTCTCTCCCCCACACCCCTTATCTTCATATATATCTATTGTTGTTATTCACTGGTTACTGTTTACTGTTAATATATGTTCTGCAATAAAAGTTATTTTGGGCATGTATTTTATTATTGTTATGTATTACACTGGCTGCATATTAACATAGCTTCTTGAATTACCTGTATTGTTTGCCTTATGCCATAATGGTTACTGGGATGCTGTTCATATACTGACTGTTATGTTATTTATTGTTGTGTTCCTTATAATATTCATTGAAACTGATTGGGTTATTTGCAGTGTTCTGGCATGGTGTTATTATTAACAAAATATTTTGTTCATAACTATCCTATACACATTGCTGTACTACTCATTAGCATGACACACATGACAGCATGACAGGGTTAGCCAGTTCCTGGCAATCTGCCTACTCAACCTCAGCCAGCCGTGGCACTGGGTACCACTGCATCTGGGACCCAGGCTGGTGGTGCCCCCCCCCCCTCTGCTTGCCCTGCACCACCCTTGGGTGCATCCTCCTCAGGGGATGGGACATGGCCCCCACAGGAGTGGTGGCAGAGGGGGCAATAGTCAACCAGGATCAACTACCAGCCATAGTGTGCAGGATTGTGCAAAACAGTTATGACCAATTCCTGCACCAGACCGAGGGCAGACTGGACAGCCTGGTGGGGTCTGAGGGCCCTGGTGCCTAGCCTCCAGCACAGCCACCTTCAAGGGCAGTGAAGGAGCAGTGTTAACTGCCCATGGGTGGAGATCTCAGTCATGCTGTTGCTGTCTGGAGGCACATGCAGTTTTGAATCCACAACACCCTGCCCATCCAAGGTGTTTACCCCCTCATGTGTCACACATCACCCCTGTATGCTGTCTTGTCTGTCTGCAAATGCAACCTCTCCTACCTAATGCACCTTCTCACATGTACCTACACCACTTCCCCAACATTCCACTCTGTCCATAAAAGAAAAAAATAAATAAAGGGCACCTGTCCCACAAAAAAAAATATTGCCACATACATAGCTCTCCATTTCACACACATGTCCACTGCATGCAACTAAGTAGGTTCAATTGACTTGCCAACACATTTCTGTTGTCCTCTCCTCCTGACTATGGAGTTTGAGGGTCAAAATTCATGTACAAATTCTGTAAACATGCATAGCTGTTGCTGTACAAGAAATGGACAGCTATGGTCCTTTCCTACACCTGTCCTGCATATCCATACCTGCCTTTCATTATGTTTTTCCCCCTGCTTGCCCCCATTTCACCACTTTCCTATCACCCCCTTTTTCTTTTCTTTTTTCTTTTTAGTGCATGTTTGCACGAACTTCAGTGACACGCCTTGCAAACCCACACAAACCTGCTTAAAACTGCCCTAATCATCTTATGTGTTTCTCACAGTGTTAGGCACATCTGGAAAATAATCACTGCTGCCTTGTCTCAAACCAGGGCCGCTGTCAACTACAGCACAGTGCATTAACCCACTAGACCATTCAGTTCTGAATTAAAGTAGGTGTTTCCAGCAACATATACTGATTGCCACTGACGCACTGCAAATACATATAATGGGAAAACTGGCAGTGTACTTGGGAATGTGATGCAGACACTACACCAGTACACAGCCAAATAAATAACAATGGATGTACATGAGGCCTGGGATAGCAGGTATATCTGTCAACTGTACAGACTGTTGCAGAATGTCCACAGTTTTGCCCCCTAGTTTTGGCCCAGTTTGCAGAACAACATATGTTTCTGGTAAAGCAGTGGCAAGTCATTAAAGACTGAGGTTAGAAAATCATGACAGACATTTGAGTGTCACATCACACATCATACCCATCAGAAAACACATGCTAATGCAAATCCTGTGTCACAGACTGTATGCATGCACATATATCTTGAAATACACCTGCTGCAGTGCTGACTCAGTAGCTCAGTCTGTTAAATGCCTTGCATGCAGTGCATTTTGCCAACCACAGTCCTGGGTTCGAATCCAGTGTGTTGCAGTTCAATTACATTATTGTGAATACAGCAAATAATGACTGAGTCATGCAATTTTAAGCAAAACAGGTTGCTGCTACTGAATTAACTGCTACCCAGGTTTGCAAGTCAAAAGTCTGTAAGTAGGGACACATTGCACATATTGGTATAGCCTACCTATATGTTGCCTACTACTCTCTGATTGGCACTGTTACATAACATATGTACCTTAAGCGCATGCCTTGACTGGACTGTTATGGGTACCCTCACTCTGGCTCTGCTGTAATGACTGAGCTGACACTGCTCCCTCAGTGACACATACAGCTTGCTGTCCTCCAAAGTGTTCACACTGCCCCCTAGGTGTCCTAAGCTGCAGCAGTAGCTGCACCCTGCAACATATGCAGCTGTATGTTAAGCTACTTGCTATAGACCTACCATACCTCACAACCCCCTAGAACAAGGGCTCTGGAAAATACTCATACATAAAGGGGTGGGGGGACAAAGGTCAAGTGACAAGGACATGTTTCCCAGTATGCCCCTACAAACATTGTGAGCTGATAGACCAGCAGCTACTGCAGCAGCATGCATATTCTGATGGGTATGACGTTTGACACTGACATGTCTCTTCCCCCTTACTGACCTCAGCCCACAATGTTTAACACTGAACTGCCAGATAATCACAATGTCATTTGACAATGGCCAAACATAGCATGCAAAACTGTGAACCTACCTCATAAATCTCAAGAGCAGACAGTATTTGTTGCTACCCTCTGTGATGCTGTAGTCTCCACACCTCAGTAATGTCTATCTCAAAGACTAAGAAATTGGCCAAGGCCTACATGAAGGCTTTAAATATTGCACTGTGGTGCCATGTCATTGGCTAATGAAAGTGAAACCCAGCTGTTCTGGATGCAATTAGCAAGAGTGAGCCACGGATTGGTGCACAGGCAATTACCTATTAATGAGCATTACCTACAAAAGGCAAGCAACTAGCTATGGGAAACAGGTCTGTAACTTGCTTTACCAAGACAAACTGTGATTTAACAAGCATTGTTCTTGAGGATTTGTTCACAAAAGGATTACGTCACTCTACCAGGTATGTAATACAAGTCCCCATATAATGGGATGCAGATGGAGGATGCGGTTATGAGGAATAGGAATTACAACAGTAGGCCTGTAGTACATCTTTGGGAATGACACATTGGTGATACTCTGCTGTCCAACAGCTACAGGCATGTCTCTCAACTGTGCCTGCTGTGAATTGAATCACAGCTGTGGCCCTCTCACTCCCTCCTATAATGGTTGTTTCTTGTACAAATGTTATTGGATTATGTGTTAGACATATTGACAGTAAGTAAGGGTGGAGACAGCTGTCATATCATATGACGTACTGTCATTCAGCTCCTCTCAGTCTGTGAATGTCACACAGGAATAGTTCAGACATTGTAAAGGTGTCCCTGACTGTCTCTGATGTACTCTGGCTAGGTCACTGTTTTGTCGACATTCATATCTCATCATTTGAGAGCTATGGCTAACATACCCACCAACACCCTACAGCAGGAATTCAGGTCATAGACATTATTAGACACAGGCCCAACCTTAGTAAAAGAATGTACATATTGGTCATACAAAGTCAGAGTATGAATAGGGTAACAGATATTACTGTAGCATAACTATTTTCTGAGGTTTCTGGCATGTGACACCCAGATTTTCTATATTCTGAGAACAACCATCAATTATTGGCCAACCATTTGCCAGACATCTACATGTTTGTGCCAAAAGCACCACATATATCAGGCATATGTACACATTCTGCAAACATTTGTGTACTAGTGGAGTATGACGCCTACATGGAAGATATCCTACAGCAGGTTTGCATTGCTGTCTGTCACTGTGGCATACAGATGTTGCTGGACTGTTCCCATATACTTGTAATAACACACACCTATTTTACTGACAGTGGCTGTATGACATAGTAGTGGGACTTTGCCCATAGGGGACACACTACAGTCAAAGGCATTGATGGGTGTGGAGACATACAGCACACTCTGTCATGGCACACATGGAAATAACTGGTATTGCTACTATGTTGGTGATAACCACATACATAGTGTGTTGATAGACTGCAGGGTATGACATGGGAAGTAGCAGTAGATAGTGCAGGCCAATTTGGATGTGCAGGGTCTGTACATAGTGGATATCAATGTATCTGGTCCTGTGATGTGTTCCCCTCTTGTTTTCTTTCAGAAAGGATGTATCGAAAGAGGCACCTGCCATTTTCAGACTTTGAAAACAATGTTATCCTGGATAGCCTCAGACTGCATCGTAACATTCTGCTATCCAGGAGTCACCAGCATCATGAATGATTTGCAGCACTGTGGGATGACGTTGCCACAGCAATCAACCAAGTAGGGCTACAGGACAGAACCCATGAGCAGGTCCAACACTGGGCAACAGATATGGTCAATGCTGCACAGCAAAGGGCTGCCACTATGGCCAGGAACCGTGCTGCCACAGGTGGAGGGCCTGCAGTATAACAACTACACTTGGCCACAGAGGAATTCCTGGGGAACCTGGGATCAACCACCAGCTCCCAAGTATCCATTGTCCCATACATCGTGGAGGTTGGTGCCACAGCATCCACAGCAGAGAAGCATCCAGGTAAGCTTCCTGTGTTCATCACTGTAATATTGTATCATTCACTGTGGCAGCCTCTGCATACCAGTACATGGGTGTCAAGTCTATCTGCATCGGGGGGAGTTTGATTTTAATGCACAGTGTGCACACATACTCAGAATGTCAGCAATGTAGGCAGTATAACGTTAGCTACTGTACATGTTGATATAGGCACATATTACCCTGTAACAATGCCACATTTGGTATAGCTGACAATACCTCTCCCTCACATTTCCATTGGTACATCAGGTGTGGCTGGAGTCCAAGGTCCTGTACCTGGTAAGTGTGATGCTGTTGTTTTATGGATCATATATATACCCTAAGAATGTTAAGGGCTGCCATTTTGCCCTAGACACAACTATTATGCTTAGCCAGAGTACAATACTTGTATGTTCATTTTCAGAGGGGTTAACTGAGGTGTGTTGAATGGGTAATCACAGCTGTGTATTTGCAGGAGCATTAACATATTTGCAGCTATTTTTGAGAAGGTTTATGCAGTCTGCTATACAGGAGGCAATCCCTCATAGATGCCTGTTCACACACAATATGGAAATAGTACATACCTGAGGCAGTGATACTATAACTGGCAAAGTATGCTCAAGACGGGTGCACTGTGTGTTAGGTCTAGGTCTATCACATACACTGACATATTGCTTATCTCACAGGTGTATAGTACTGGCAACATTAACCAGAAGTAGCTGCATGTTATAAAGGGCCTGTCTTGTCTGTGTATGTTAGAGTCTGCTTGTGTGTTGTGCATGGGATCAGAAATAAGATGTGGTATGTGTAATGCAGTTGTGGCTCCTCACCTGTGTGTATGTGTGTGTGTGTGTGTGTGTGTGTGTGTGTGTGTATTACCATACATAATAATGCAGGTACTAATGTACTTATTTTGTCTTCCTCCTCAGAGGTGAACATGGGGGTTGGAGTGTGTCCCCCTCACAACCTGATGTCAGTGTCTCATCGGACTCTGATGATGAGGATGGTGGCCATAGTGAGGCACAGGTGGGGTTGTTGGGGGCTGAATCTGTCCCATGGGTTGACATCCCACTTCCTCCCACATTGTCCCCGCACACAGTCAGTATGCCCACAAATACCCAGTACCCTGTGACCACAGATATCAGACAGAGTGTGGTGACATCAAACAGAAGAGTGTGGCAACTATGACATCAGTGAATGTAGACACTAGCCATAGCCAGAGAGCTGGTGAGGTCTCACACAGGCAGATTGACAGGGGTTCTTGAAGGAGGACTGCTGCCCATCCACCACCTGTCACAGGTGTCACATCAAGGGTCACTCAACGCATGTTGTGGTCCATCATGGAGGTACAGGCACATTCCGAATGCAACACTAGACAGATGCTTAGGATCATGGATGCAGCACAGCCTGACATATGTGACACCCTGTACCACATTGGTGATGCCATGGATCATTTCACTGATGTAGTTGACAGATGGTGTGGTGAGACATTGTCAGCCCTTGACTGCACGCTGCACGCTGTCTGTGCTGGAACATCTGGTGGGAGTAGGAGATCAGACACTTGGACGTAGGTCAGCAAGACCATCTGCTGAGAGTCCATGTAGCTGTGCACACTCATGCTCCCATATTGGCAGTACCTCCAGCACTACAGAAGGGAGTGTGCTGTCCACACCATGATGTGGCATGCCATGAGAACATGGTCCTGGGCAGTCCCATGAAGGACATGGGCTCACCAGACACTTGTCACCATCAGCTACAAGCACTGCATCTGGCCCTGAGCATGGTGGTGCCAGTGCCACTTCTAGCAGAGCCAGTTCCCGTGTTTGTGGCTAGAGACAGTGAACTGTCCACTCTGTCATGTACAGTCCACAGCTGTCCAACATGCTCACATGTAGAGCTAGCACCTGGCTTGACTATATACATGCACACACTCAAACATCACTGTCACCTGTAGGTCACTAACAGACACACGTGGCACCTCTCCATGGCCCAGCTGACCAGCACCCCTTCCTGACTCACACACAAGCTGTCAACTGTTTGGCACAGCCTAGGCCTCTGGCATCCCCTCACCACACCCTGTGCATGTGATGATACCTGTGCCACATCCCTGCCATCCATACCATTGATGCAGGGACATGCAAATATGTATCTGTTGCACAGAGTGAGTAGATTACATTAGATGTAGTTTTGTAGTGTGGTATGGTGTGCCATGACAAGTGCTGTATGGTGGTGTGTCATGAGTACACATGAAAGTTTGTGTACCTTTGTTGCATGATGTTAGATTGGCAGTAGTGTTGCAGAATGACAGGTGTCTCTCAGAACTGTGTATGTTTCTGTTCCGGGAGTGGATAAGCTATGGAGACTTGGCAGAAATACAGCAGCTCAGGATGGCATGGCAGCACAGTAGAAATATGACATCAGCAAGGCATAGCTCTATACATGCGTGGTTACCTAGGTGCATATGTGTAGAACAGTGTGTTAAGGACAATGGGGGCAGACAGTGTAATCTTGCATGCATATCCTGTGACAAGGCCTGCTATTCTTGATACTTGTCAACTGGGTGTTCTGTACATAATAATATAGGTGGTGGTAGATAGCATTTATGCCTAGGTAGATGTGGACTCTTTAGATCCAACAGCTAGTCACAGGGCAGTAAAATGCATGACAACTGTACACCCATATAACCATATATGTACTGCTGCATGGGAATATATTTCTGCACTCACACACAGTTGCTTTTAGTAATATTAGAACCCCTACCTAGCTATTGGTATATACTATAGCACTAAGTACTTATCACATGTGCCATGGATATTATCTGTTTTGAGATTATCAGCCAGTGCTGTTAAGGTGGATGACATCAGCAGGCCTTATAAAGAAGGCCAATGGGGAGGCTGGCAGGTAGGCACAGGGCCTTAAAATGTATAACCATTGCACAGAGATAAGTGAAATCGGCACACTGCTACAAGGGGATATATTTACACACACACACACACACACACACACACACACACACACACACACACTTGCCCTTATTGAGATTAGAACTTCTACCTACCTATTAGTATACATTATAGCACTAAGTACTTATCGCATACACTACAGAGCTTATCTATTTTGAGATGGTCAGCCAGTGCTGTTAAGGTAGAGGACACCAGCAGGTGTTGACAGGGAGGCCAATGTTGAGGAGGACGCTAGTCACAGAGCCATAAACTGATTGATCATTGCACAGATATAGGGCTGATGGGCATGTCTGTACTGCTGTAAGGGAAATATCTACACACACACACACACACACACACACACACACATACACTCACACACACACACACACACACACACACACACACACACACACACACACACACACACACACACACACACACACACACACACACACACACGGTGGCTAATGTGAGATTCAAACCCCTAACTATTTACTGTTACACACTACAGGTTGCAGTACACATTGCACTCGCCACAAGTTACATCTGGTGTACTGTAGCCACAGGATCTGTGGGCTATGCAATGTGGCCTTGTCTTACACAGCCTGTGTGGCCTACAGAATGAACCTGCTTTATGCTGTTATTGTATCTAGGGTTGTAGCAGTGGGGTACCTGTTAATACCCCTGCTATGTATGTACAGTTACCGGTTTGCTAGGTGGACAATTGGCTAGTGACGATATGGTCTGTCCAAGTCCTGCATTGAAGCCATTATACATTACATCACCTGTTCAGCATTGTCTGTCTACAGGGTGACATTCCATAGGCACAGGGTTCTGTGGTTGGGTGGATTATGTCGTTATGCGGCCTTGGTGTTTTACCATCAGACAACAGTTGTGTGTGTAGGTGTGGATAACCCCAGCATTCTGCATGTAGGTGCGGACATTTGTGCATCCTCACACACATATACATATGTGTGTGTGTGTGTTTCTATATATATATATATATATATATATATATATATATATATATATATATATATATATATATACACACACACACACACACACACACACTCACATACATATATGTATATATAAAAACAGGGATTTATTTATTTAACATTTGTTTACCAGGAAAGTCCGACTTGGAATTAAGCCAATTTTCAGCAGAGGCCTGGGGAGAAACACTCCAGATGCATGTCTTTGTAATGTCAATTTAGGTGTAGCTATGTGCGCACGTTATGTAACCATGTTATATAGATATATGTGAAGGGTCTATATCGCTCTACACATTCGTTTAGTTATACACACATATCATATATATATATATATATATATATATATATATACACGCACACACATAGATGTATATGTATATCCATACATATATAGATATATATATATATATATATATATATATATATATATATATATATATATAGGTCTTCTTCATAACATTGAAATTTCATAACATTGAATTTCATAAATTTGAGACCAAAACATCTAAATCTCAAAACACTGAAAACCCAAACATTGAAAACTCAGAACTTTGAAAGTGTGCTTCATAACATTGAAAACTACAATGCATATGTAAATAATATTCTCTCCACCTACAACATCACCTAACTAACAAACACACTTTTTACTACGTTTTTGCAGGGGGGGGCAAGCCCCCCTACACCCCCCACATCCCCCGTAAATTAAATATACCAACTCCAAGATCGCACTACAGTGGAAAAAAAGTTAATTTCCTAACCTCACATTCACTGAGGTTAGGAAATTAACTTTTTTCCACTGTAGTGCGATCTTGGAGTTGGTATATACGGATTGTAATAGACTGTACAGAGTTTTGCATCATATGTATGGTACCGTTTACATAGCATTGAGATTTTCTGGTACATCAGTAGCAAATCATTATAGACTGACATTAGGAAATGATGACAGACATTTGAGTTACTGACTCCATACACACCAGGAAACCCATGCTACTGCATGACCTGTTATTCTCTGCACTTTCTACATTTGTCTGGCCACTAGTTAATCCTTCTCCTTATATTTGGGCCTTTGTCCCACTACTGTTCATGGCTTTGTCCAGATTTTCTGCTGTAAGTGGTTGTAGGTATGCTGTGACTGGGGTACATGATGTAACATTATACACAGGGTTACAGTCTTCACACCTCTGACTGTACATGTTTTGCAGGATGTCCAGCATTCCACCCCATATGTCTGCTCCGCTCCTCATATAGTTGTGTTTTTACGGTAATATACTACTAATTGGAGCCCACTGAATTGTTGTAAGTACTGACACAGTTAAGTGATGGCCTTTACATCCTGCTGCTACTCTGACTTGTTACAACCTGCTGTTATACTAGTCACCTTTTGGGTTACTCAGAGCATCTATAATGTCTGTAGGTTTGGCCCTCTGTCTCTCCATTATCTCTGGCTTTGTCCAACTTTCTTGCAGTAACAGATTGTGACATATTGACAGTCTGTGGGACTCCTACTATAGGAGTATCTCATATGCAAAAGTTGTATGTGCAGCCAGCTTTGAACAATGAACACCATCAACCACGCTACTGTACTTAGCCCACTGAGCCACACCAGTTACCAGACAGTGAGGTTTAATTCCTCACACTGTCAACAGCAGACAGGCATACACTTTGACCCCCTGCATATTGTGGATAATAGAACATGTAGCCAGGTTGTTTGGGACACCCCTGGGGTTGTGTGGTCTGCTGCTATATCCTTGCAAACACACTATTACTGCAGTTGTATGGGAACACTGCTGTGTTGGGGGAAGGGGACTATAGCACTGACAGTCGTGCATCTGTCCTATGACCCCACTGTTTGGCATTTCCGTTGCATACTGCAGTGAGTTTTGCTGCCTTGTGGCCTAATGCATATTATGGGGCAGTCAGTATTGGGCAGAGTACCTGTTATCCCACATAGCTGTTAGTTCTCTGCAAGTAGCCCAGTAGCCCACTCTTTTCTCCTGCATACATGCAGCAGGTCCATACATATGCTACCATAGTGTAGTACCCTGCACATTTGTTGAAAAGGAGAGTGACTTACCTTGTGAATGCAGCAGTTGACAGACCTGTAGTTCAGGGCTGACTCTGTCTGATGGACACAGTACACAGCCAATGCATGATAAAGTACAGGTTGTGTGGTGTGGCTGGCATCCTTTCTACTATGTATATGAGTCAGAGTAAGGTGTCAGTCCCTAGGACCCAAGGTTGTTAGTGCATGTGCAATGCGTTGCCTCTTTGCCAAGGTCATGGCATACTGGGCACACCTATGTCTGCCTACAGGGACAACTTCAGGGAGTTCCTACTCTGAGTCCCCCTGTGGGTGTAGCTGTGGGGACCTTGTGTTTGCATGGCAGCCAGGAACTGGTGGAGTACCCTAGATGTTGATGTTGATGCCTGTGAGACCCCCATCATGTCCCCAGTTGGTCTTTGAAAAGTACCTGTAGCCAGTCTTCTAAGAGTTACACATACCTTTGTTTCCACTGGGATGGGTCCCCCTCTGTTGGCTCTGGGTCTGAGTTGAGGGCGGCAGAGCTTGGTGAGTTCTTTTAGTATGTCCTTATCCACCCTGTAGTGCTCTACAATCTGCTGCTCATTTAGCTTCTGGAAGGTTACCCTGAGCCTGAACACTCTTCTCCTTCTCAGTCTAGACCTATTGCCAGCAGCAGCATCAGCAGTGACCTCAGCATGTAGCACATACAGATGTAGCAGAACAGCTGCAGCCCTAGCATTCTGTCAGTTAAAATTCCCAAGTCTGTACTCCAATGGTGCAGAGTATGGGGGAAAAGCAGATTGTAGGGTCTATGCATACTTTATAGTGCTCTGCTGCCGATGCAGCCTGTGTAGTTGGCTAACTATGATACATTCCACCTGCCAGGTACATTACTGAGGGTTTTGAATGGCCTAGTGTAAGAGGAGCAGGCATTTATACATGATCGGCTTTCACAGGCAATTTCCTTTCTTTTTTTTTTAACTACCTTACCTGCTAAGCACTGTGGTGCAGCTTGCAAACCCACCAATGCTTGGCAGTCAATGGATACACCTCCATGGATGGACATTCTCAGCAGAGCGGCATGCCATGCAAAGATACTCAAACAAGCTAAAACACACGCCCCAAAGCTAAACAAAGCTTAGCACCACTGGACCCCCCCCCCTGCTTAGCTGAGCAGTGTGCCACGCAAAAGAGTGCCGCTGAGTTCCAATATGCTTAAGCATATGGTGATACACCCCTTTTTGATGTCAGCTACCTCTCCTGTGGACACCAACATGGTTCTAGGGCTACACAGATTTTATCTGCGGGTACGGTAACCCATTTTTCCTATTCAGTAACCCCAGCTCATTCGCATACAGATCCATGCACGCAACATAGATATTACAATACTCCAGGGCCTGCCTCCTTAGCAACAACAGATATCTTCTATTGTACATACTGCATACAACATCCTATAATGCATTATTGTCACATATTTCTTATTTTTCATTTTTAAACTTTTAAATATTTTTTCTTTGCATAACAGCATGTTTGCGCACTGCTGTGCGCCATGCAAGCGTAATATGGGTATTAAAAAAATAATTATTTTAAATTATTTCCCATTACATTTCGGATGCACTGGGCATAGTTTTGCACATACCTGTGCCTACTATGCAATTTCTGACCTTCTACATGGGCTTTTACAGCCCCTGTTCAGTTTTTATTTTCTTGTACACGGAAATTTTCCGTGTACAGTTTGGACACCAACACAGGTCTGCAGGACTGCCTATTTGCTTGCTGGATCACTCCAGCACCCTCATTTGCATGCAATTCACCTGCTTATGAGGTGATTTCTATGCCACGGACAATTCCGTGTTCGCATGCTTTTGCACGCTCCTCTGCTCTGTTTACTGGATCACACAGCTGATTACTTCCATGTAAGCTCAGTGGCACTAAGCCTACATGGAAAATCACTCTGTGTAGGCTTTATTGAATTCCATCCATAATCTTTTTTATTTATAGGAAGCTCTATAAGTGATTGTATTATAGCCTCAGCATAAAACATTTTAGTGCAATTAGAGAGGCATCATGCTGGAGGTCTATGAAGGTCACAGGGAAAGTTTATATGATGAGATGGAGGCCTCTAGATTATATAGGTGTTTATACCTCTCATAGATGGAATTAATAATGTTGAATGTAAGTTCATTATCTGTGAGCATAAGTCAGTTTGTACAGTATCTTAGGAGACCTAGTGCAAAAAGGCTGGCAACAGAGGTGAAACTAGCAAGTTGATTTTCCATTTTGTCCAGTGCTTAGGTGTTTTGAGGAGTAAAGAAAATGTAGTCAAAGGGGAGAAAGTTCACAATTTGATCCTGTAGAAGAAGACAAGGCCAGGAGGCGCTACCAAACTTATAGTAAGGGCAACAACTCAAGAGCCACCAAATTTAAAAGAGCAAGAAAGATCATCTTGGTAGACAGTATGTATTCTGGCTCTAAGGAATACAGTGGGAGGACAGACGTATTTAAACAGCTTATGGGGAAAGTCTTCACAAAATTGTACTTATGTGCTCACTCACAGCAGCCAATAAACAAGAAGAGTGAAAGTATTATGTTGTCAAATTATCATAAGGGATGGACATCAACAACGGATGTACAGTAGGGTGGCAGGGAGGAATAATTCTTAGACCCTTAGCTCTGTAACAAACTGGCCTGGAACTACCTTAAAGCAAACAAAAGTCCAGAACTAGCCTAACTGTGACTGATCACATAAGAAAAATAACTAAGGATTAAAGTCAACAGTTAGGCAACTTAAATGGCAACATACAGTGCAGTTATTTACTGGAATTACTAATATAGTCTTAAAGACCTCAACTAAAGCAGATACAGACAGTTAAAATGAACTTAAAAAAACATCAGACAATGGAAAATAGTACAGTTATGTTAGTTGAACTTCCAATAACAGCAAATTTTCAAATGATCACTGCTGCTGTAGCCTTAGCCAAGGATATAACAGCCAACCAGCTTCTAAAGCTTCAGGGCGCCATCCACACACCCAAACTGTCAAGCAGCTTGAGCTGAACTGACTAAAAGATAAGTCTTGGTGTGAAGTTCTTCACAGCTTTCCTGCCATCACAGAGAGGGGGACTGAGCCCCAAAAGGACAACGCTAGGAACAATAAAAACTAAATAACCACACCCTGGCATAAAAAAAAAAAAAAAATTAAAAAACAAGGGGGTGGAAGGAAAAAGTGGCTACTGCAGTAGTTATCATTAAACATCTACTGTTATGGTGATTTTTAACTTACACAACTGTACTATGCTCTTCATATTGATCACTGCTACAGTAGCCTTAGGTATATGGGTAGATTACCAAACTAACTATATTTGGGAGGTGGAAGGAGAAGGGTCTAGGAGCTCTTGGGGAATGGTCCTAGCAAAGCTTGATCTAGACCTAGAGAAGGAATCAAGCTTATAGTGCTTTGTAAAATTATGTACAGAGGACCAAGCAGCAGCTTCTAGAATACTTCAAGAATCCAACCTTTTCCAAAAAGCCATGGATGAACCCAAGGCCCTGGTAGAGTGGGTCTTGACCCTGCCTGGAATAGATTTGTTATAGTGAGTATAACAAAAGGTAAGAGCCTTAGATAATCATTTGGAAATAGTCTGTTTTGACACAGGTTGTCCCTTCTTCTTATCTTTGCAAGAAAAGAACAATTGAGACAAAGATCTTAAAGATTTAGTTATCTCAAGATAGCACCTGAGTTGTTTGTGGACATCCAAGGTATGGAGTATCCTTTTCCCCTCATTTTTAGGTTCAGAAAAGAAAATGGGGAGCTAGATAGCTTGGCTTTAAGTAAACTCGGATATCACTTTGGGTATAAACGAAGGACTAGTTCTTAAAAAAACTGTCCTTGTGAAAAATTAGATAGGGTTGACTCACCATAAGAGCTTGCAACTCAGATACCTTTCTTGCAGAGGTCAGAGCAAGCAATAAAACTGTTTTCCATGTTAAGAACTTTAAGTCAGACAGATTAGCTGGTTGAAATGGAGCAAGTGTTAGCTTCTCTAACACAAAATTATGATCTCAAGGAGGGGCCACCAGTTTTCTAGGACACCTCTTATGCAAAACCCCTTTCAAGGACATTTCAACATAAGACTACAATAAAAGAAAAATATAAATAGCTAATAAATGAATATTGATAGATGAATAAGATAGTAGCTCACACAAATATTGTAAAACCAGAGAACAGCTAACCCTGAATGGATGCTGTTTATGTTGTTGGCACCAAGTAGAAAACTTTTTCCATTTGTTAATATATGATTTTCTAGTAGCAGGCTTTCTTGCCTCCATTATTATCTGCTGCACATACTCAGAAAGCAGGTGCCTAAAATGTATTAATACCCTATCATCCAGACAGCCAATTGAAGATGATTGATGGGTGTCTCAAACACTCCAGGTTCTGTGAGACTACTCCATACTGTGTGGAAGCTTGTAGTAATTGGCCCTGGCTATTTCCAAATGAAGACAGAACCACTTTTGCCTGCACTAGAAAGGGGTCACCACAATGACCTTGGGGTATATTCAGAAGTAACCTGGATATTAGTGGAAATGCAAGCAAGAACATTCCTGTCCAAAGAAAATACATCTGTCTTCCAGGTCTTCTTACGTGGAGTCTTGCAACAGAATTTTGCCAGTTGATTGTTCAGAGTAGAAACAAAGAAGTCTGTCCTTCACACAGATTGATATAATCTTGGAAGACCCCCAATCTAGTTTCCATTTAAGAGAGTTTGTCTTAGTCCTGCTCTGCTTGTCTGCTACATAGTTTTGCTCTGACATAATTTAGGACATCTGTAAAGTGAGATTGTGTTGTTAAACTATATCTCTAGCTAACATGGCTTGTCTGCAATGGGGCTATGACCTAGTTCCCCTTTGCCTGTTGAGGTACCATGACTACACTATTGTCTGTAGCCACTCAAAGAGGTCCCAGGGACCAAAGATGATTCAGAGAGTTGAATGCCTTGACCAAGGTAAGCATCTCCTTGATATTTATGTGCTTGTACCTATCCTTGGTGTCCCACACCCACTGCACTTTTATCTCTCTTGAAACTGCTCCCCAAGCAAAGTCCAAAGCGGCTATGGTGACTGACTTCTTTGGAGTGGAGAGGGAGAAGGGAAGATCTAAATTTAAGGATATCTGTTGTTTCCACCAAAAGATTTCACTTCTGACAAATCCTAGCACTGTGATATGAAAAGATAAGGGGTGCTGATGCTGGAACCAAAGACATTTCAGATAACACTGTATCTTTTTCATAGGAGTCCAGCTAGGGATGTCATGAAAATCATAGATACCATGAGACCCAAAATCCTGTGGAATTCACTCACAATGACCAAAGTCTGAGTGGAAAACCTTAGAAATAGATCTAAATAAAGATCTATTTTCTTTCCTGTAGGAGAAAAGCTCCTTGAACTGAGGTGTCTAGTTTGACATCACAGGAACACAATTCTGGGTAAGGGAGTCAAGAAAGACTTTTGAATGTTCTCTTGCAATCCCAGTTTGTGTAAGAGATCTGTCATCCAAGACTGAAAGATTCCTTTCACCTTGAAAAATACTCTGCAATTATAAGCAAGTAATCTAAGTATGGAAAAATGTGAATAACCTTTAGCATGCAGTGAACTATAATCTGAGCTAAACACTTTATGAACACTCTTGGTGAAGTGGATAGTTCAAAGGCTAAGGCAGAGAACTGATAATGTGATCCAGGCACACAAAACCTTAAGAAACATCTGAAGTCTGGATGAATATTGATGTGATTATAAGCAACTTTTTAAGTCTAGTGTTACCCAGAAACTTGAAAGGGGAATAAGAGGTAACAGGCTGTGAAGTGATAACATTTTTAATTTGGGCACTATCACAAACACGTTTAGAAAGGAAAGAGCCAAAACTGGTCTCCTGGCATTTTCTTTCTTTGGCACTAGAAACATCCTTGAATAAAACCCCTTCACCATCTAGGAAGAAGGGACTGATTTTATCATTCCTGGGGACAGCATGTGATGAAAAATAGGTGGAAACAAAAGAATCAGATCTGCAAAATGAAGAATGACCTCCTGGGAAGGAGGAGTTTTCTTCCAGTGTCATCTGTAAACTTGATGTATGATTTTCAGAACCCATTTGTCTGATACAACCTGTTGCCAAAGAGGAAAAAAATGGTGATTCAGACTTTTTGGAAGAGAAAATGAGCTAGGGTAGGGGGGATAACAAGGTCTCTTGAATAGTCATTCAAACTTGTTGGACTGCCTTATTTTGGGAGGTTTGAGACTTCTTTTTGGAAACACTTGCCATTTCTTCTTAAACGTTTGTTTACCTTAATTCTTTTATAGGTTCATAGGTTCATAGGTTCATACTAGGCTATCTGCCCTGGGGCAATTATAAGCCTAGCCCGATTCTGTATGGCTTACATACCCCTTGATTTGAGTATACTGTGCCTTTTAAGGTTTAGTTTACTGTGCCTCTGTCTAATAGTGACACGGGTAATCCCTGGGACAAACCTAATGATCCCCATCCACTTATCGAGATTCTTCTTGAAGAGATTCAGTGAGGTGCTCTGCCTCACATGAACTGGAATTCTATTCCAGAGCTAAGGAGCCTCTGGGTTATGAACCTGTCCCTCCAGCAAGTTCTATTTATTTCTGTGCTGAGGTTCAAGTCCCTCGAGCGTGTGGCTCTAAGGGATTTAGATTTACTGAGGTGGAGCATGTCCATTAATTCTGGATTTGACATAGCTTTGTATGTCAGGCATAGATCGCCTCAAGTAGGCGGTATGCAACTGAGTGGCGCTGGAGTTTTTAACCGAGCAGCATATGGCATCTGTTTGAGACCCTTGATCCTCTTGGTGAGATACTGGGGTCTTTCTAATTGCTGCAGGTGTCGGGTAAGGTACATCCCAAAGGGGCATTGTATTCTATGATGGGCCTGATGAGGGATGAATAAAGGGGCACATTACCTCTCTTGATCTAGATGTGAAACCCTTCGTGATGAGGTGGGCTATGTAGAAGGTCTTTCTAACCACTTTGGTAATGTGGTTTTCAAAGGAGAGATTGCTATCAACTTGGGTCCCCAGGTCCCTAATAACTTTCTCTGTACTTAATGGGTTTCCGCCTATGTGGTAATTTGTAGGCACATTGTTTTTGCCAAAGGGTATGACTGTACATTTTTTGGCATTTAGCTTTAAACCATGGTGCTGGCACCAGTTATCTGTCTCTGTGAGACCTTTTGAAGGATGTTTGTGTCAGCTGGAGAGTTGATTATGTTTCAGTTCGCAGTCGTCTGCGAATCCTGATGAGCTCATAGTCCTCCCACGTTTGCCTGTACCTCAGAAAAGTATATACCGAACAAGAGTGGTCCCAGGACAAAACCCTGTGGGACGCCACTTGTGACCGGTTTCGAGTCTGACATGGCTCCAGCAACTCTCACTCTGTGGGTTCTGTCTTTGAGCCAGTTTGCAACCCATCTTGGGACATAGGGGTTTATATTTAAGCTGGATAGCTTATCTGTGATGCCCGAGTGGGGTATTGTGTCAAATGCCTTTGCAAGGTCCAGATAGGCTGTGTGGACTACCTTCCCTTCATCTATGGCTTTGGTGACTATTTCAAAGAAGTCAACCAGGTTCAAAAGGCAGGATCTGCCCTTGACAAAGCCGAACTGGGTAGGATCTAGTGTCTGTTGGTCCCCAATGTCTTTGTTTATGAGCTCCATGATGATCCTCTCCATAGCCTTGCAGACTAAGCTAGTCAGGCTTATGGGGCGATAGTTTCCAGGGTCAGTAGAGGCTCCACCTTTGTGGAGTGGGACCACTGTTGCTGTATGCCATTCTGTGGGCACATATCCTGTAGTGAGGCTGAGATTGTATAGCTGTTTTATTTGAGGGATTAGTTCCTCTTGTAGTTCATGTAGGAAGCAACCTGGGACACCATCTGGTCCCATGGAAGCAGTGTTTTTTGCTTTGGAGAGGGCAGCCTTCACTTGAGCATCTGAGATGTTTGGGAGGCAGCCCTCTGCCGGGATAGATACTTGCTCTTTGGGGGAGGGTGGAGAAGTTTGCACTGAACCTGTCTGCCAGGATATTGGCAGTGTCTGTGGGTTCAGTGTATTTTTTGTCATTTAGAATCAACTCAGAACAAGTCTGGGAGTTGCATCCCAGGTTTCTAACATAACTGAAAAAAGCCTTATGATTGTCTTTGGTGTCCTGTGCAATTTTTCTCTCGAAGCTGGCCTTGGAGTATTTCATGAGGGATCGTAATTTTTTGCTAGTACTGATCAGAGATGCCTTCCCTATTAGGGATTTTGCTCTATCATGTAGTAGCTTCCTCCTTCTGTTGTACAGTTTATTTATGGCAGGGGTCCACCAGACTGGACGCCTGCCTTTGGATGATTGGGTCTTGGTTTTGTTTGGGATAGCATGATCCATGCATTCCTGGAGATGTCCGTGGGAATGCATTTATATAGGATTCTGCAGTTTGGGCTGTAGTTTCCACTGGCTCTGGGGCCTTGAAGGATTCCACTTCAGCTTTGAGAAGTGAGAAGTTCACTTTTGAGAAGTTTTTCACTGTGGTTTTCTGGGCTGAAAGGTGGGTTGGGATGTGGACATCCAGTGAAATTAATTTATGGTCTGATCTTACCAATGAGGGATATACTTCTGGTGTGGAGCATAGAGTCCCCATGTTGGTAATGATCAGGTCTAGTATGTTGTCCCCTCTTGTGGGAGTGGTGACTAGTTGTTCCATAGCATTTGAGTTTATAATTTCCAGGAATCTTTGGGCTAAGTTGCTGGGGCTTGAGTAGTGCTTCCAGTCAATGTTTGGGTAGTTGAAGTTGCCCAATATAATGGTGTTCGGAGAGATCTTCATGTTCTCCAATGTTTTCAGGAAAGCTAAATGGGATTCCTGACTTTGAGAGGGTGGTCTGTAGGATGCTATAAACTGAAAAGCAGTCTTTCCCACTGTTAGTTGCACATGGATGGTCTCCAATACTTCGTGCAATGCCACTAACCTGGAGGTGTGGATATCCTTGATAAATATGGAAACTCTCCCTCCTTTTGTGGTTCGGTCTGGGTTTTGGGGCCGAAAAGCATGATATGAGGTATAGCCTGGTAGTGCTGGGGTGCTCTCTGGAGCCTTGGACCAGGTTTCTGTCACTGCACAGATATTGATGTTCTCCATACTGAGGAGAGCTTCGAGTGCATGCATCTTGAGGTTAAGACTTCTGGCGTTTAGCAGCATTACCCTTAGTTTCTTGTTCCTTGTGCTGTCTATGGGGGTGGGTTTGACTTTTGAGCCTTGCCTAAAAAGGCACTATGGGGGTGGCAAGAGCCTTTGCCAATATCCGAAAGCCCAGTGGTAACAGGTGCAAGCCGTCCCTAGTGAATCAACGTGGCTTGTTGAGCATGTCATCCCAGGCTGACAGACACTGGATCCCCTTTGAATGACACCAAAATTTTAGCCAATTGTTAAAATCGATCATTTTGTCTTTGTACTGTGGCATCATTCTAGGTGAGGGTAAGATGCTGCTCAAGGTCAGGGTCATACCAGCCTGGGCTACATGATCAGAGAGCTCCTCTATGTCTCTTTTCATGTAGTCCAGGGAGGTACGTTCTCAGGTCATTCACACCAGCATGTACAATGACTGAGTCATATTTGTATTTGCTTTGGAGTGACCTGAGTGCTTGCTGTATGTGTCGGATCCTAGCACCCGACAGGCAGCTCACTGTGACCTTCTCTTTATTCATCCTGGTGAGCGGCACGCCAGTGTGTCTGACAATAGAGTCACCTATAACAAGAGTATCAGGTGTGTTATTCAGCCTTAAGGGCTGTGGCTGCTTGGCACACTGACTTTGTGGGTTATGTGTTGTGTGTGTTTTGTTTTGAGGTAGCTGCTTTGCTTGGATGTCTGCTTTGGAGGTCTCTGTTGCTTAGGTAGATTTTTATTTAGAGCCTCAGTATGTTTTGTGTATTTATGTGTTTGGTTGCTGATGTGGTGGGACTATGTGATACTGGAATTGTGTTGTGTGAGGTTACCTTCTCCTCCTGACTGGTTACACCAGTTTTGAGATGAGAGAGCTCAGCCTCCAGCTTGGCTAAATAGTTGCATCTCCTCACATATATTTGAACCTGTTTGGAGGAGGAGAGGGTTGTCCGTGTACATGAGACAGTTGTAACATTGCCTCAAAATTCCCAGATTCACCAGCTGGACTGAGAGGAAACCATTGACTGACCTTTGGACATGCTAGAGTAATAGGGAAACTGAATTTAAGATGGACCAATAGAGGACAGGGTAATCGAGAGAGTATAAGAGCAAGTAGTACTTATGGTTTAATAGTGCTAACTTGTAGGATTACTTAATTGGACCAGTGAAGGGCCTTAGAATGAGAATATGGTGTTTAAATTGAGAGATAGAGCAGTTCTAAGGGAAAAGTGAAGAGCAGACTTTGTGGAGCCAGGAATAGTTTAAACCCAATTAGGCGCACTGCCGCTGTTGCTCTATGCACAAAAACGCATGAAACCGAGCAAAAGAGGGTTTTAAGAGAGGAAGATGAAGGAGTTTTGGAATTGACCCAGAATGGCCAATAAAACTACAGTTTCAAGTCAGTAACCACTCCCACAGGGGCAGTCAGGCTGCTCAATGTTTTTCACTGCCACTGATCAACAGAGAGACTTTCCTTTAGCCCAAGCAATAAATGGCCTCACAGAAACTTACAAACAGTTCAAGAACAGCAAGCCTGTAACTGAACTTTTTTAAATCTCAGAAAAGTGGGGGGAAAAGCAAGATTTTTTGGGGGTTTTTTTTGTTTTTTCAGAGATAGCAGAGGTTAACAAGTATCAGCAAGTTATAACAGTGCAGTAAATTACCCCACACAAGAGTGCTAGGCCAAAGACAGATAAAATGCAAGTTTTGAGAAAAAAACGATTTTAAAAATAAGTGCAAACAGGAAATTCAGTAAACAGCTCTAGGTTGTGCTCTAAATACAGTTACTAATGCAGAAATCAAATTTAACAAGCCAGAAAATGCTCAAAATAGGCTATGCAGAAAAACTTAGCAAATAAACAGAGGAAAAATACTTAAAGTCTCAAAAGTGGCTCCTTTCTTCTCTCAGTGTTTTCTCCTCTTGGTGGGTGCTTCACCAACAGCCAACAAGCCTGAAAAGATGCCAAAACCATGAGGCAACCAGGTTTTAAGAGAGGAAGATGAAGGAGTTTTGGAATTGACCCAGAATGGCCAATAAAACTACAGTTTCAAGTCAGTAACCACTCCCACAGGGGCAGGCGGGCTGCTCAATGTTTTTCACTGCCACTGATCAACAGAGAGACTTTCCTTTAGCCCAAGCAAAAAATGGCCTCACAGAAACTTACAAACAGTTCAAGAACAGCAAGCCTGTAACTGAACTTTTTTAAATCTCAGAAAAGTGGGAAAAAAACAAGATTTTTTTGTTCTTGTTTTTTCAGAGATAGCAGAGGTTAACAAGTATCAGCAAGTTATAACAGTGCAGTAAATTACCCCACACAAGAGTGCTAGGCCAAAGACAGATAAAATGCAAGTTTTGAGAAAAAAACTATTTTAAAAATAAGTGCAAACAGGAAATTCAGTAAACAGCTCTAGGTTGTGCTCTAAATACAGTTACTAATGCAGAAATCAAATTTAACAAGCCAGAAAATGCTCAAAATAGGCGGCTATGCAGAAGAACTTAGCAAATAAACAGAGGAAAAATACTTAAAGTCTCAAAAGTGGCTCCTTTTTGAAGCTGTTTATTCTGGGGGGGTTTTGCCAAAATTGGGTGAAGAGAAAGAAAATACCTTGGACAATTTGGGAAAGGAGGACTGAAAAATCTTGGAGATTCCCTGGATCTGCTTGCCTCTTTCATCACACTTTTTGATCACTTCTGCAGCAGAGGGGCCATACCCAAAAGCTCTATCCAAGGGAGAATTTAAAACCTCATTTTTACATCATCTGGGAGGTTCTGAGAATGCAGCCAAGCAAACCTGCTTTAAACAGTACCAGTGGCCATAACCCTGGAAGAAGTATCAACAGAGTCACACACACATACTGCAAACAATGAGTAGTGACCTATGCAATAGAAGAAATTGTTATTTAAAGCTAATTTTTTTTCAAAACATTCCTCATACTTTCATAATTTGTCAGAAATAACTTTAACATATGAGTCTGAACATTCAAAATTCTGAAAATCTAAGTTGGAAAATAATACACTTTTTCCCACAGCTATCAATAATTTCGCCATTTTTATTACAGAGTAGTAATGGAATCAACTAAGAGTTTAGCAGCAGTGGAATCAACGTAGGCTATAGCTGCTGGATCAGGTTTGGGAATAACTGATAAAAATGTAAAAGACTAGCCAACACGGGAATTGAGAAAGAAGATTCTGCTGATAGAGTTGACTGCAATTAGGGGTACAGAGATTAGATAACAGGGGAATGGAATTTACTGGAGAAAGCTGACAAAGGAACCATGTTATTGGGAACAAATAATTAGAGAGGGAAAAGTAATAGACTGGGAAAGAGGCCAAGAAGACATTTGGACTGCAGGCTAGAGACTGAGTTCCCTATCAGGGACTGATAGAATATTTGCAAAGAGAAAGGGATAGGGGAATTGAATGAAAGACCTGCATTGGCTGGGCTTTTAGTTGAATTTAGAACATAAGCTGCTGCTAAAAAGAGGATATTTAGCAGGGCATACAAAGTATCCCAGGATAATTATAGAATAAAACCCTCAGTGGCTTTCTACATTCGTAGTAACTGTTGGTCTGTCATTAGTAGGTAATTACTGTTAATAAATTCTACTTAAAGATACAGGCACTTGCAGAATACAGCATAACTACATTATTCTACTACAATAAGTATTTCAGCTTTAAATACAGTCAAAACAATAAAACAACATACTAGTTAAAATATATTTGTATATAAAGTATAAAACATACAAACATACATAGTTGTTATTACAATTTTGAGGCTTTTAACTGAAGTAAAGGTTGGATGGATCTATGTTCGTTCAATCCAGAGTGTTTGTTGGCTTGCAACTTGAGCTGCCACTGAAGTTCTCTGTATTCCAATAGTGTTTCCCCATCCCCACCACAAGGATTAAGTTTGACTTGTTCTAAAATTCCAAAAAGAAATTTTCTATATGTAGAACAAGATAAGGCATGTCTCTATAGAGCATTATTTCCATGTTTGTTTGAGATGTCATTATTATGCTCATATGTTCTTTTACATAAGCTGTTTTTAGTTTATTTCCTACGTAAAAATCTGTACAGCCAGAGCATATTGCAATACAAATCACCCCCTTGGATGAAAAATTACCCATTAATAAGGTAAATTGGGATTAGCGTGTTGTTTAATTTATAGTTTCCCTCTCTAAAACACATGGGCACTGATTACATTGCCCACAATGTGTTGCACCAATCCTAGGTTTGACTGCTATTGTTTTATAATTCTCACACATTTCAAGCAAATTCATAAAATTACAACATGTTTTACAAATAAAAGATGGTTCAGAGCCCAATAACTTATGTATGGCCAGGCCTCTTCTTAAGATATTCCAATTCTTTTTAACTATGTTCTTTCCTTCTGTTAAGAAAGAATTGTATTGAATCACTAATGCTCTCTCAAATGTTTTGAAATGGATGTTCCCTTGTGTCTTGCATAACCTTACACCTAATTATTTTATTTATTTATTTTATTTTATTTATTTTACATTTGTTAACCGGGCTAGTCCAGCTGGATATATTTCCATTTTCAGTGGAGGCCTGGGGAGAAAAGCTCCAGTAATAACACAGAGATAATATAACACTTAAAAATAACCAGTACAAAATATACAAAGAAAGGATATTAAGAATACATAGTCATGAGTATTAATGAGAAGAAAAACTAACATTAATGTCCTATAGACATACAGAATTAGCTAGTCACTGTGCAGAAAGGATATCTGAGATAATATACAGTACATTCAGAGGAATTACATCTAACATAGGTAGTTTAATTTAATTACATTACTAACATAGGTAGTTTAATTTAATTACATTACTAACATAGGTAGTTTAATTTACTAGAGATAAATACTACTTCTGGAGGGGTGAAGTAGTAAAGATAGGTATGAGGAAGGCAGTACAGAGAATAGCAGTAGAGAGAGCAGAGGAATTAGTCAGGGTTGCAACAGGGACATACCCAGCGAGTTTTAAGATGTTTTTGAGCCTTTGTTTAAAGAGTTGCAGGGAGGGTTATAAAGTTAGATCTGGTGGCAGAAGATTCCAATTTTTTCCTGCAGTATTGGAGAACAGGGAGTCCCCTGCCAAGCTGTTTGATTTGCTTGTGCTAGCAAGATGTTTACTAGAGGATCGTAAGGAGTTGAGATTCCTATAGGGAGTAATTAGGTCGGAAAGTATAGGGGTGTTGTTAGGTTGGTAAAATATTTTATGAACAATGATAAGTTGGGATAGTATCAAAATGTTGTTTAATTCTAACCAGTCTAGTTGCCGTAGGTTCTGACAATGGTGTGTTCTAAAAGGGTTTCCAGTGGCAAATCTGGCTATATTATTATAGGAGTTAGCTAGTTTGACCAGATTACTTTTTTTTAGGTTAGTATATATAGGTGAAGAATATAGAAGAGTTGAGATTAAATTGGAGTGGGTAATTGTAGTTCAGGATGCTGGGGTTAAGAAGGGTTTTATTCTATATAAGGAGCCCATCTTTCTATTTACTGTTTTAATGGTGTTGTTAATATGGTTATCAAAGTTGAGGTTGTTATCAATTGTGATACCTAGCAGTTTTGTGGTAGAGTCTGGGGCTATAATGGTGTCATTGTTAGATTTAATTGTAAAGTTTATGGGGGAGGACTTAGTGGAAGGTGTAAAGAGTAAGAGTTTGGACTTTTTGGCATTCAAAATGAGACAACATTTCAAGAACCAAGTCTCCACTGTGCTGAATACTTTTTGGGTTAGGAAATGTAGTTCAGATGTGGAGTTGGCAGAGCAGATGAGTGTAGAATCATCTGCATATTTTATGCAGGTAGCTTGAGGGATTACTGAGTGGAGGTCATTGATGAACAAAGAGAAGAGAAGAGCTCCTAGAATAAAGCCCTGAGGTACCCCAAGGGAGACAGGCAGGTGAGAAGATAGCTTGTTTTCCCAGAGAAATGCTTACTGCCTGTTGGTAAGGTAGGACATGAACCAGCAGATAGCCTTGGTGTGTAGAGAGAGGGATTCAAGGGTATTTATGAGTAAGGGGTGGTTTACCATGTCAAAAGCTTTTGATAGGTCAATAAAGAGTGCTGAAGTGAGGCAATTGCTATTACGGTTGTGGTTGATGAAGTTGGTGAATGAAAGGAGAGCTGTGGTGGTACTATGAAATGGTCTAAAACCATGTTGGCAGTTAGCTAAAATGTTGTGTTTGGTTAAGTGGTTCATTAGCTGATGGTGAATACATTTTTCCATAAGCTTTGCTAAGGAGGATAAGAGAGCTATGGGTCTGTAATTGGACAAATCATTAGAGTTACCACCTTTATGTAAGGGGATTATGTGGGAGATTTTCCAGATGTCTGGGGTGATTCCCTCAGTTAGAGTTCTATTGATAAGGATGGAAATAGGGTAGGCAACTGATTTAGCTGCTTTTTGCAGGTATTCAGAGGGTAACTGGTCTGCAGAGGGAGTACATGGTTTAAGCTTTTGGATGATTTTTTGGATGTAAGAAGTAGGGATGGGTTGTAGTTGGAAGGTTGGAAGAGTACCAGGTAAAGAGATAGGGAGACTAGAATTGTTTGTGGAAAGTTGACAGGCTAGGGCTTTTATGGTGTCAGTAAAGAAGGAATTGAGGGCATTGGCAGTTTCCTGTGGAGTATTATTATCAGCTCCTTGTGGAGTTGGTGTGCTAGAGTGGCCAGGCTGAATGAGTTTATTAATCCCTGACCAAAACTTTTGAGGATTGTTATGGTGAGTTTGCTGGAGTTTACAACAGCAGTTTTTTTTATTTGTGAGTATGGCTTTTTTGTGATATTTCTCAGCTTTCTAAAGTTTTCTTGCTCAGGGATAGATCTGGCAGCTCTCCATTTAGCCCAATATTTATTCCTAAGCAATATCATTTGCCTAGTGTCTTTTGACAGCCAGGGGGCTGTTTTAGACTTAATTCTAATAAACCGTTTGGGTGCATGTTCATCTAGGATTGTTAAGAATTTTGAGTAAAAATATTTAACAGCTTCTTCAAGTGGGAGAGAATTTAGAGGGTTCCAGTTGCAGGCATTAAGTTCCATTTTGAAGCATTCAGAGTTAAAGTGTTTATCGGACCGTGAAATCCTGTACCTGGGTGAGTTGGGAATGTCTTTCTTTTGTCTTATAATGTAAGTTAAAGAATGGTCACTTACATCATCTGGCAAAGTACCTACTTTATAAGTTTGTTGTTGTCTGTTAATAAGTATCCAATCTAAGATACTCTCTTTTTTGTTTGGTTTGTTAATTCTTGTAGTGGTGGTAATAGTTTGACTGAATCCATGAAGATTAATATGTGAGGAAGGGTTGTCAGTACTGACACACTTCCAGTCTGTATTGAAGTCACCTAGTATAATTGTTTCTTGGGGGAGATTAGTAGATACCCAGCTGAGAATATCCTCTATTGTGGTGGTATTATTACCAGGAGGTAGGTAGATGCAGATGATGTTTAGGGATTTACTAGTATTGAGTTGAAGCCTAGAGATAAGGACGTCTGCTTTACTATCTTGGGGGGGGGGCAAAGGATAATGAGGAAATTTGTAATCCAGTTTTATATAGGAGGGCTACACCTCCACCCTTACATTTTGTCCGGTCAAGTCTCAGTATATTATAACCTGGGGGAGTTATTTCAATGTCCTTAGTTCCTGGTTTTAACCAAGTTTCTGTAAGGCAGAAAATATCAAAGGAATGAATATCAAGAAGGGCATGGAGATGGGCAACTTTATTGCTGATACTGCAGATATTGAGATGTCCTATTACTAAGGAGTTGGAGAGACTAGTCAAGGTAGGTAGGGTAGAGAGAGTGTTGTTGTGAGATGTTAGTGTGGAAATATTGGTTGTGCCTGGGTCGGGGTGGATGTCACCATCTTTTAAGGTTAGAGCTTTTAGTGTATAGACTGGGTTATAAATGTAGTGAGTTGGGTACTTTAATTTCCTTACAATGAAGTTATGTAATTTGATAAGTGTGAGGCGATGGTATTTGGATAGTAGGTAGCAAGGAGTTGATGTTATATATAATTGAAAGTGTGAAGGGGTAGAAATATGAATAGCAGTTTGTTTTGGATAGTAGTTGAAATGGAAGTATTTCACCTTTTCAAAGGAGGTGAGTAGATAGGTGGAAGTGAGGACTGGTATGACTATGAGTACTAACTTAGCTTGGATAGTTGTATTTGTTGTAGGCATATTGTTAGGATTACTTGTACAGATGCAATACGTTTACTGGTACACTTTAAAAAGATTGGGCAGAGATAAGAGACAGTAGAAAGATAGTGGGTGGAATCTAGAAGGAAGAGTTAAAAGGGAAAAAGAGAGGGAAAGATAGTTAGGGAGAAGGTGATGGATCAAGATGACCTAAGGAGATAGGTAATTGAAGAGGGGTGTGGTTAGGTTCACTAGATTGGTTGGAGTAGGGCATAGGTTGGGTTGTAGGGAAGGTGTGGTTTAGGAAGTATAAGGTTAGGACCACTGGGGGTGGGTGGGAATTGGGGGTAGGGTAGGGGAGCGAAGTGAGCCCGCAGGGCAAACGGAGCGGGGAAACACCAAGAGGGAAATGCTAGACTAGAAAAACATTCAGTCTCAGAGACACAGGGTAAGTGTCTTAGTATTCTATAAGGCAGTATTGCTATGTGTAAAAGAGTAGGTAAGTAGTGGGAAATAATGTAGGCTGGAAAGGGAAGGGGAAACAAGTCTACTGGTAATGGTACACCTAAGGAGAATAAGGAAAGCAAAAAATCTGGAGCGATCTTCTGCTCTGCAATTTGCTGCCACCTAGTGGCTATGTGGAGGAATGGCAGTTAATAGAGAGTGTAGGGCTCAATGGTTAGATTTACAGAATTGGAGGTACTGCGTTTAGTTAAGGAAGGCTATGACCCCTTTAAAGTTAAAATCTGAAGGGAGCTTAATGGTAGACAAATATATCCATTGGGAGATGAGAGAGGCGGGAGGAGGAGGAGGACGAAGGCTGCGGCAGGCCACTATCTTACTCGGGAGGTAGGTTACAGTATGCAAAGTTAGTTGCTAATTAGGGTTTATATTTACCACCCCGTTCAGCCAATATGTAAATTTTTATGTCCTCTAGTAAAAAATTCATGTACCCCTGGATTTAAACATATTTATAACTATGTCTGGTTCTGAGGGGAGAGCTTCTGTTTGTGAGGTCATCCTGACAACTCTAATACATTGTCCATTTACCAAGTTCTTTTTTGAAAACAAAAGGTTGACAACCAGAAAAGTATAAATATGAATTACTTTAATCAGACTTTTTATGCATTTTTGATTTAAAGCCACAATTGTTGTCTGTGTTAAATGTATCTAAATAATTAATCTCACATTGATTGTATGTAAATGTAAATTTTAAAAAGTCTGTTGTAGTATTTAAATAGTTTACAAAGGTAACAATATGATATTCTGATGTGCTCCATAAAATAAAGATGTCATCCAAAAATCTCATATACAGTTTTACATATTGAACCCCCCATTGCTACTCCCTTGGTTTGCTTAAAAAGTTCTCCCTTAAAGAAAACAAAATTATTGTCCAGAACAAGGGATGCCAGTTCTTCTAGTAAAAACAAAGTTATGTATTCACCATAACATTTCATGTTTGTTGTCCATCTCACCTTCATTCTTACTGGTTGGGTTCGGAACCGATCCTCAGTTCCGACTCGGCCGCATTACTAAAGCTCGAGGTCTTCTATTGGCTCTTGGCTATATCCCTATCCCATAATCCTCTAGTGCAATTCCCCAGATCTTGTTTGTTGATAACTCTAGGTACCTAAGGTATTATTGAATCACCATATGAAGATAATGAAGAAGGTCAGAGACACTCTTGCCAAGGAAGAACCTCTTTGTTCTCCAGGAGCCATAGGTAGGGGGGAAGGAGGGTGGGATGTAAGAATGACGGTGAGATGGACAACAAACATGGAACGGTGAGTACATATTTTCTTTATGTTGTGTTGTCCTATCTCACCTTCCTACTTACTGGTTGGGACAGTGTCCCTAGCACCATATTTCTTGGGTGGCACACGGGAGTATATTCTTTAGGACAGTAGAACCCTGTTCCTGGAGGCCAAATCGACTTTGTAATGAGTGGTAAAGGTATGAGGCATTGCCCAAGTCACCGCAGCACAAATGCTATCAAGTGGCAGTCTAGCTCGAAAAGCAGAAGAGGTTGCCATGGCTGTTGAGGAATGGGCTTTGACTCTAAAGGGGAGAGCTTTGTCATTAGAGTTATGTATATATATATATATATATATATATATATATATATATATATATATATATATATAAGTTATACAATCTGAGAGCCATTTCGAGAGTGTGACCTTAGAAATGGGGGCACCTTTCTTTGCTTCTGAAAATGACACAAATAACTGATTAGATTTCCTAAAGTCTTTTGTCCTATGTAAATAAAAACATAATTGTCTATGTATATCAAGTTGCTGAAACTTATGTTCTGCCTTGTTGCCATGGTTTGGCAAAAAAAATGGTAACTCAATGGAATGATTTAAGTTTGACTCTGAGCATACTTTAGGTAGAAAGGATGGATTTGTTCTGAAGGAGACTCTGTCTTCATGAAAAATCGTATGTGGAGGCTTGATGCACAATGCTTGCAGTTTTGAAACTCTTCTAGCAGAAGTGATGGCAACCAACAAAACTGTTTTCTAGCTTAATAATTTTAGATCACAAGATGAGGCAGGTTCAAAAGGGGAAAGGATCAAATAAGACAGAACAAAATTTAGGTCCCATACAGGTACAGGAGCTCTTATGGGTGGCCTTATCAAAACAGTTCCCTTCAGAAAGGCTTTACAAAGTTTATGGGACATCAAGTTAGGGATGAGATCGCTCATATGGAAATTAAATATAGCTGCTAGCTGAACATGAATGGTAGCTGCAGCTGCACCTTCATTAAATAATTTGGCCAGAAATTTAAGAATAGCAGTTATGGGAGCAGAAAAGAATCAGTATGTTTTGTCATTGCCCAGGAAGGAAATCTTTTCCATTTACTGATATATAATCTTTTGGTCGAGGCCTTATGAGAAGATATTAAGATATGTTTAACTGAATGAGGGAGAGTAGGAAGCCTGGCTATATTTGGAATTGGAGCAGTCAAGCTGTCAGTTTGAGGGTTTGAAGAGAAGGTACACGTACGTGTCAGATGGTCTGGATCGGTGTATAGAACCCATGGCTCCTCCTGAAGATGAGGCCAAAGGAAGGGGAACCAAATCTGATGAGGCCAGTATGATGCAATGAGAATCAGCTTACTTCCCAATGAGCTGGCTTTCTGGAGAACCTGGGGAATCAATGGGATGGGAGGGAAAGCATAAAGGAGTCCTAAGGGCCATTCATGTAAAAGTGTATCCCTTGATGACTCCCCCAGAGGGGCATCAGGGCAAAATAGCTGCTGTATTTGGCATTCATGGACATGGCAAAAAGGTTGCAGCAAGGCTGGCCCCATTTGCAGAAAACCTTCTCCGCTACTTCTTGCTTTAGGGACCACTCGTGAGGCATGAGAATCACTCTGCTGAGTCTATCTGTTATCATGTTGGATTTCCCTGGGATGTGTGTTGCTATGAGAAAGCGCTGGGGGGAAATCACCCACTGCCTTACTCTGAGGCTTCTCAGCAAAGGGGATAAGACCTGGTTCCTCCTTGTTTGTTTATGTACCAAACAACTGACATGTTGTCTGTCTGTATCGCAATTGTTCCCAGGGGAGTGAGTGTTGATGTGCCTACAACATCAAAAGCACCACTGTCATCGCTAGGACATTGATATGCAAATGGGCCTCATGATCTTGTCAAGTACCCTGAACTGTCCTGCTCAAATAATGCCCCCCCATCTGGGAGGCATCTGTGTTCCCTGTCGCCACCGGCTGTGGTGGAAGAAAGGATTGACATGATGTCGCATGGGTGGAGTGAAGCTAGCATCGAAGGTCCTTCTGTTAACAGAATTTGGTGAGACATGGGTAGTTCTTGTAAAGACCACTGGGTGGAAAGTAGCCATTGTAGAATTCTTATGTGCATGCATGCTAGTGGAACTAAACTTATAGCTGCTGCCATGGTTCCCAAGACCTTTAGAACTGTTCTCACCTGAACTTTTGTCTTGGAGAGAAGATTGAAGACTTGTTGCTTCAGAACTGAAACTCTTTCTGCAGGTAGTTTTGCGATCATGTTTACAGTGTCTAAGTCTGCGCCTATAAATACGATGCATTGTAATGGCAACAAGGCAGATTTTTCATAGTTTATTGTGATTCCTAGGTGAGAGCAAAGAGATAAAGTGGTGTCTCTCGCTTCCAGTAGTAGATGCTTGGTGGTGGCAGTTAGGAGCCAGTTATCTAGATACGGAAACACTCAGAATCCTAAATGTCTCAGGTGAGCTGTGACTACTGCCATACATTTGGTGAACACTCTGGGGGCTGTAGTGAGACCAAAGGGCAGAGCTCTGAACTGGTAATAACTGGCTCCCAGCCGGAAGCGCAAATGACTTCTGGATGGTCTGCTGCCACCACCATAGCATCTACAGGAACACCTTTAGTCAAAAAATCCTTATCTAAAGGGGCTGTAATAAACTTATTTGACCTGCTAGGACAGGCTCCACTGCATCTGGAGACACCCACACCTTTCGACTAACTAGTTCCATGAGCTCGGCAAAAGGCGGAGACACCCAAGTGGCTGAAGGGTAAGACCCAAAGGCCTTCAGGTAAACAGACTCCTCATCAAAAGGGTTGATGGGCTTCTAGCTACCTGTTGTTTAAGGATTTCTAGGATGTCTGTGAAGGAGACATCCTCAGAGGGCAACTGTGAGGAACCTTCTGACTCATCGAGGTCTATGTCCAAGGTGACTGACTCCTCTGGGGAGTCCAAGTGCTTCCTCTTACAGAGTCTCTTACAAGGGACCTTTTTAGAAGCATATTCTGGAGAGGTTACAGAAGAGAGGGGTTCACCCGATGGAGTACCCTGATGCCTCGGGTCTCTGCTGGTCTGTGGATGGTGTGGTGCAGAGACAGACACCGATGCTTTAGGGGGGGGGGGAATGTCAGATCCTCTGAATGGAGCTGCCTGGGGAGACAGCACTCTCCTTATCAACTCAAAAGACCCCCCTCCCCTGATCTGATGGTCACTCCAGCTCCAATGAGCCAGAATAAATCACCAGTACCAAGGGGGTGGGCTCCAAAGCTGATGTAGGAGCTGAGCTCACCCGTGCTGAAGTCCTGAGAGGTAAGTTCGAATCTCGCAACTGTACGACTCGACTGCCTTCCCTGGACCCAAATGGAGAGCGTCAGCTCCTAGACTCCTCAGATGGAACCGAGGATATCAGAGCAGTAGTTGGTGCCAAATAAACTGGGATGGCTCTCGACACTGATGGTTCCACAACAGTCGGCTCCAAGCATTTTGACTACAAGGTCCCAGGTCAGCTCAGAGGAGGAATCAATGTTGACGGGATAGTCTTGGCCTGCTCTGAATCCCTGTGAGTTAGAGCTGAAAGAAGTTTGGCCAGTGCTGGTGTCTTCAGAAGCCTATGCACCACCCTATCTGCATCATCATTCGAAAGACTCCTGGAGGACCTAGAGGAGAATGTGGGAGATCTGACTGACTATAATATTGGTGATCTCAGAACATGGCTAACAGGTTCCAATTCTGGGGAATTGAGTCCTGATTTCAAATTCCATAGGCAGCAAAACTAGTGGCACTGATGAAACAGTCTTTGTCAGTTCTGAAGTGGTCAGAGCCAGAGATACAGTTTTTCTCACTTTCTTGGCAGGTTCCAATTGTCCTGAAGAGGGAGAAGATCTTTTTGACTTTTCCGATTTAGCTGAAAGAGATTTTTGGGATCCTGATGTGCCCATGCCTTCTTCCAAAGCTTCCTGGAAGGGGGACTTCAAGAGACCTCTAACAATCAACTTATTTGTATGCTCTAATACCACTCTGGGGCTAAAGGAGTGACATATTAAGTATGATTCCTGCAGATGAACTGCTCCCAAGCAGTAAACACAAATAGTATGAGAGTCCATAATGGACATTTTTTGAGTGCACTTTTTAAAACCCAAAGGTTTCGTCTCCTTGTGCTGTTTTGACATGTTAATACACAATTCACACACACACACACACACACACACACACACACACACACACACACAGAAGAGCAAATATCAACAGCTACAACAATAACTATCAATTCTGAACTATTTGAAATAAACAAACTTTTTTTTTGTTAGAGTAAGAGATTGAAAGAAAAGTTAGGTTGCCCTCTAACTATAACAGGCTGCGGCAGCCATCTAACTTAAATGGGTTAATGCCCCTTGTCTAAAGAATAGAAGAAAAAACAGTAATAAAACAGGAATAAAACAATATCCACTCAGAAAAACAACTGCCCTCTAACTGAAGGGGGAGAGTTATCCCTCTAATTCAAATGGGTCAGACAATTTAGTCTAAAGGCAGTTAAACTGAATAGGGGATAAAACAAGGCCTAATGGAACGATGGCCAAAAGCAACAATTCAGCAACGAAAAAATCTACTAGCTATAATAACAACAATAACTAACTAGTACAAGAAAATTTTTAATAAGGTACAATTTTACAAGGCAATAAAAGATAATAAAAGGTGTTAAAAAGGTAATAAAATGGTTCACTTAGCCAGAGCCAAGATGGAAGCCTGCAATCTGTTTAGTGGCAAATGAGGTCTGGGGAGTTGCACTAGAGGATGATGGGATAGGGATACAGCCACAAGCCAGTGGAAGACCTCGAAGTTTAGTAATGTGTCTGAGTCAGAACTGAGGATTGGTTCTGAACCCAACCAGTAAGAATGAAGGTGGGATAGGACAAAATAACATCTGATTTTATCATTGGAAAAAGAGGTATGTTCTACTAAACTGCTATGGAAAAATTCTAACCCTTCATTTTTTTTAAGTGAAAAAAATGTGGCTTTTGATGAGCTAACATGAAAATAATGTTCTATATAAGCATGCGTCATCTTGTTCTACATACAGCAAATTCCTTTTTGGAGTTTTAGAAGAAGTAAGACTTAATCCTCATGGTGGGGACTGGGAAAAAAAACTATTGGAATATAGAAAACTACAATGGCATCTCAAGTTGCAAGCCAGCAGAACCCTGCTTGGAATGAAGAGTGGCATGAATACACAGGGATCTAAAACTTACCCATTGGCTGTATTGATAGGCAGATGGTTGAAACCAGTTATTAAGATGGTTCCTCATTTAGTTAAAGACTTGTGGGACTTTTTAGAACTTTTTATAAACAACTTATGGCAAGAGCATATAATTTTTCTCACTACAGATGTCATTGATCTAGTTCTAGTCATCTCAAAAAAATGAAGGGTTAGAATTTTTCCATAACAGTTTAGTAGAACACATCTGTTTTTCCAATGATAAAATCAGTTTACTAGAAGAACTGACATCTCTAGTTCTGGACAACAATTTTGTTTTCTTCGAGGGATAATTTTTTTAAGCAACCCAGGGGAGTAGCAGTGGGGGCATCTTGTGCCCCACATACACCAACCTAATGTTATTAGATTGGAAAATAGATATTTTTTTAATTCACCTCAGTTTTAATAAGTAAAACTGTATCTGAAATTTTTGGATGACATCTTTATTTTAGGGAACAGATCAGAGCATCATATTGACACCTTTGTAAACCATTTAAATAATACAACAGACTTTTTAAAATTTGCATTTACATATAATCAGCATGAGATTAATTATTTAGATGCATTTATCACACACAATGATGGTGGCTTTAAGTCAAAAATATTTAGAAAATCTACATACAGTAATTCATATTTATACTTTTCTAGCTGTCATCCTTTTTTTCAAAAAAAAAAAACTTAGTAAAAGGACAATGTATTAGAGGTGCCAGGATGATCTCACACCAAGAAGATCTCACCTCAAAACTAGACATAGTTATAAATATGTTTAAAGCCAGGGGCTACCTGGATTTCTTATTGGATGGCATCCAATTTTATGTATTGGCTGAATGGGGTGGTAAATATAAATCCTTATTTGGTGTAAGGTTACACAAGATACCAGGGAACATCCATTCTGAAACATTTGAGAAAGCATTAGTGATTCAGTACAATTCTTTCTCAACAGAAGTAAAGAACATAGTTAAAAAGAAATGGAATATCTTAAGAGCAAGCCTGACCATATATAAGTTATTGGGTTCTGAACCATCTTTTAGTTATAAAACATGCCATAATTTTAAGACTTTGTTTGAAACAAGTGAGGATTATGAGACAACTGCAGTTAAACCTAGGAATGGTGCAACATGTTGTGGGAAATATAATCAGTGCCCCTACGTTTTAGAGAGGGAAACTATAAAATTAAACAAAACACTTTAATTCCTAACTTAACATATTAATGATTAATTTTTCATCCAATGGGGTGGTTTATATTGCAATATGCTTAGGCTGTACAGCCTTTTATGTAGGGAAAACTGAATGCAGCCTACCTAAAAGAATATACGAGCATAACTATGACGTCTCAAACAAACATGAAAATAATGCTCTATATATGCATGCCTCATCTTGTTCTACATAGATCAAATTCCTTTTAGGAATTTTAGAACAAGTCAAACTTATTCCTCGAGGTGGGGACTGGGAAAACTATTGAAATACAGAGAACATCAGTGGAAGCTCAAGCTGCAAACCAACAGACCCCTGGTATGACTGAATATATATCCATCCAACCTTTGCTTCTTCTAAATGCATCAAAATTGTAATAACAGCTATATATTTTTGTACTTTTATACATTTTGTATACAAATATATTTTTAAATTATTATATTGTTTTATTGTTGTAACTGTATTTAAAGAGTGAAATTACTTATTGTAGTAGAATAATGTAGTTATGCTGTATTCTGGAAGTGCTTGTATCTTTAAGTAGAATTCATTAACAGTAATTACCTACTAATGACAGACAGACAGTTACTAGAAATGTAGAAAGGCATGGAGGGTTTTATTCTGATGAAGTCCAAAGTTTATGGGGACAAAAGCGCTCAATAAACTTTTAGTACTTTTTTGTATCGATTTATTCAACCGAATCCATAGAGAACCCTTTTTGCTCAAGCGTTTCACTTATTGTGGTTACTAGAATTTAAAAATCCCCTACAGAGTACTCTGTCTGGAATACTGGGCAAGCAAATGAGTGTAACTAAGGAATTTTTTTTTTGAGCTGGGATGCAGGATCTGAATTGCCTAGACATAGTAAGGCCTTATGGTTAATTCCGGTGGCTGCCAAAACATCAGTTACTAGAAAATAGAAACCAAAGTCTAAACTAACCATACTTGAAGTGGTGAATATTGTAACCAAGATAAAGGAACAGGAAGTGGGACCTTCAGAAAAGGGTAGGGGTAAATTACATATAAAAAAATGGAAATTATGAGAAGAACATATGCAGAAAAATGTTTTAGAGGAGGAATGAGGTTTAATAGAAGGCAAGAATTGAACATTTTATGTAATGTTGGTGTGATTATATTACATAGAACAATTTTTGTGTGATGTATAATGTTTGTAAATGTGAACTTGTAAATATGGTTTGATTACTTTCATATAAATGTTAGTTTGCCTGTGTCACAAGTGATAATTCAATAAAGTTGTTTTAAAAAAATATATAAAACTGCGGTACTTCATATATCCTGTCATTATTTTTAGGGACAGTTATCTGACTATCATGACTATTATGAAAACAGCAGGACGTCCTCTGGGATTGGTGCTACTGTTTTGCTTCTGATGAGAGAAATAGCAAAGGAGCATTCTATCCAGCAGTGTGAAGCTGTGGTGAGACCAGCATTAGTAGTAACCAAGCAGTAGTCATTCATGTGACTCTTCTCTTTTCATCATTCTTGACAAGCTAATTATTTATTTTCAGTAAGTATTGCTTGACTTGCTGCTGCCTAACCTAACTTCAGAATATCTGTCTAACCACTTCATCTACAAATCTCAAGGTCTGCTTATTAATTTCCCCTCAAGTGTTTTGTACCCTGTATAGATGCAGATACCCTGAGTTGACATTTTTCCTTTAAAAGCACCATTGAAATTTCACCAGTACCTAGATGCACACAGGATAACTAGATTGCACTGACAAGCACTGTCCCCAGAGCTGCAAACCTGACACTCCTGACATTATTTAATATTCTCACTCCAACTGTCTAATCAATTAAAAAGGGTTTGTTGCCAAGGATATGAAATGTCCCATTATCTCCATTACCAACTTGGTGGATATGGGCATCCTGGGGCAATACAGAAATTGCCTCATGTTTACTGACCACCATTTAATTCTCAAACAAACTAATATGGTATGTGAGAGATGTATTTACACAATGTCACTGGAGACAGAGCTCTCACATAAAAGTACTCCTAATGTCAATAAGGTTGTCAGTGGTACACATGCTGCACCCATCACATGCAGTTCAAAGCAGACACATAGATCCACATATGCTGAGGCACTTAAATGTAACCTTCCTAAACTCCAAAGACCTCCTAGACAAAGTGCATATAACGAATACTCTCAGCAGCCCTGAATGCACTCTTTCAAAACAACACCCACATGAATACATACAACCACATCTCATGGAGCCTCTACTTCTAAGCCCATAAGACAAGTCACCACACAATCCAACATTCTGGCCATTGCAGACTCCATTATGAGACACACTGATGTCCCTCTCACCAGACTGAGTACAGAGAAAGTCACGGTCAGTCACTAATCATGATCCAGGATCTGCACATTATGTGTGCAGTAAGGTCGTTGGACCACAAGTACCAGTATGACTCAGTCATAGTCCATATGGGTGTAAATGATCTGAGATGTACCTTCCTAGACTATATGAAGAGAAACATCATGGAGCTCATGGAATATGTCTCTCAGACTGGTATGAGCCTAGCATTGAGCAGCATTTTCCTTCCCCAAGGATGATGCCACAATATGAACAAAAGATGATTGACTTTAATAAATGGCATAGTTTGTGGTGTCATTCTAAGGGGTTATATTTGTCAGCATTGAAGGAGATGGTCAACAGACCACACTGCTTTGCCAAGGTTGGTTTACACCTCTCCCCTCTAGGCTTTCAAATATTAGATAAAACATTGTCCTCCTCCATAGGGCCTTTTTAAGGCAAAGCCAAACTAAAAGCACTGCCAACATAGCAAATCAAAATCAAGAAAATCTAAAGGTGTTACTGCTCAATGTTAGAAGTCTAAACAAAAAACTCCACTCCCCAGAAATTCTCCTCCACCTGAGAATGCTGACATCTGTGCAGTCACTGAAACATGGTTTAAAGCTGCGGAGAGCACACAGACAGTGCAATGTTATAGTGTCTTCCAAACAATTAGACCAGCTACTACACAGACAGGGACTGAAGGTGGAGGTGTCTCAACCTACATAAAAAATCAGTATACCTCAAGGCTGATCAAACAGGACAATGCACATGAGCTTCTCCAAGTTCAATTCAGCATAGGCAAAATCCCATACCACTTTCTTGCAAGCTACAGGTCCCTCTCTATGGCCCAGAAAACTCATAACATGTATTTAAATCTATTGGAAACACTCACCATACAACCCAATTCCATATTCACGGGCAACTTTAATTACCCCACTATTAAATGGGAATCATATACAACACCAAATTTACAGGCACAGAGATTCCTGGATTTTGTAAATAAACTCCCTGGACCAGATTGTCAATACACTAACCAGGGGTGTAACCATATTGGCTCTGGTCCTCACTAATATGGGAGAGTGCTATACACCCCTAGTGTAATGTCTTCTCTGGCAAGGTCAAACCACAAAATGGTCTCCTTTGAAGTAAATATAAAACCTGGAGCCCCGGCTAACACAGGAATATTAAAGAACTACTCTAAAGCTAACTTCCTACCATTCAGTGATAACCTGGCAAAATTTCAAGCACCCAAAAACCCTGAGAACACTGTTGTCTATGCAGAATTGTTCATAGAAACCCTATATAAGCATGTTAATAGCTGCATAGAGCAGGAAGAAGTACAGAATTAACTCAAAAAACAAGCCACTCTGGTAGAATCTCAACATCAACAGGCTGTATAACAGAAGGAAGAAAATCATGGCTAAAATTAGGAGGTGCAGCACCCAGCAGGATAAAAGCATGCTCATCAAACTAAGCAAACAGGTCACAGGACAAATAAAGTTTACCAAAGTCAAATATGGGGTACATTTATTTGGCCTCCCAGGCCAGGGACAACCAGAAGACATTCTTTAGGCATGTCCACAACCTCAAAGGCAATCCACAGTTGTGTGCAAAGTTTCATTGTTAATGGAGCCATCCATACTGAGCTGGAAGATATAGTAAACCTACTGGCTGACAAATTAATCTTCAATTTTTCCCTTGTCTCCCCAACAAACTTCCCTCAGGAAATAACATAAACTATACTGTCTCTGTTATCACTGGGGAACAGGTCCTTAATGCAATCCCTAAGGCCAAGAACACTGCATCAGTGGGCCCAGACAAGTTCCCAAGATGCCTTCTAAATAACATGAAACATGACCTATCTGGCCTCCTGGAATTGTTGTTAAACTGTAGCCCCCAAACAGGCTTTGTGCCTCATGAAAGGAGAAGAGCAACAGACATCCCTCTGTGCAAAGGTGGGCCATCTAGAGACCCATAAGTCTCACTAGTCTTGTATGCAAAGACATGGAAAGAATTATCATGGAAATGATTAATAATGACATAGGAAAGCTCCAGCCACTGGACCCAACCCAGTCTGGTCTTGTCAATAGCAGGTCATGCTTACTCAAACTGGTGGGCTTGTTTGAGAAAGTCACCAAAGCAATGGATGAGGGTAAAATGGTTCACACTGCCTACCTTGACCTGGCTAAGGCATTTGAAACAATACTCCTCTCAGGCATTGTTGACAAACTCAACAGGTTAGGTAAAAACCCTTATATCACCCAGTCGACAGCCAGCTGGCTCACAGACAGGACCCAAGAACTTAGAACTGGGGAGTTCATCTCTACAAAGAGGCCAGTCACAAGCAGAGTCCCTTAGGGATCAGTCCTGGGACCATTCCTTTTTGGAATTTACTTCTCTGAAGTCAAGGCCAATGTCAGTGGCCTCTAGCTGACTACATTTGCAGATGATTGCAAATTAGGAGCAGTCATTGAAAACCCACTAACACAAATGTTCTCCAAGAAGGGCTGACACAGACAAATAACTGATGTCAGATCCATGGACTAAAACTAAATGCCAAGAAATGCATAATAGTATTCTTTAGGAAGTCATCCACCCCTGTTAACTATCATATTGACAACACACCCCTATAAGCTGACCCAGTAGTCAGGGACTTGGGGATACACATATACAATAATTCACCCCTGACTATCATGCGTCTACACTAGTGTGGAAATAATTCTATGTTGTGCAATTTATAAACAAAGGTATGGCATCTAGGTTCCAGGAAGTCATTGTTCCACTGTATTTGGCATTCATCAGACCTATTGAGTACAATGCCCTCTTTGGTATGTAACTAATCAGGCATCTCCAACAACTGGAACATCCACAGAGGTTCCTCACTAAAAGAATACAGGGTGTAAGTAACAAGTCCATTGCAGACAGCCTCAAGACCCTATCCCTGTATTCTTTTTTTTCAAAGCTTTATTTTACTTTTGTTTCATTATTTTGGTACAATATTTACAAAAAACATTTTACTGAAACTGGTCAGCATACAGAGACAAATAAGGCCAATAAACATTCACATAACTAACTAAAACATTTAAAGCTTACTTTCTTAATATGACAGGAGAGACTATACTATTAAAAGATACATGACATTCTTGACTCAAGTAATTCAAACTATCGTTACTGGCACAAAATTGATGAAAACATCACATATACAACTATTTACATATAGTGCTACCTATCCCTGTATTTTATCTCTTACAGGTATTCATAGGTTCATAGGTAGGTACTAGGTTATTGGCCCTAGGGCCTATATAAGCCTAGCCAAATGGTACCCTGGCTTTTGCCACCCAAGAAAATTATTTTCCTGTGCCCCTGTCAAGCATAGCCATAGAAGTGATCCCCGGGGTGAATTTTATATATCCCATCCAATCATCAAGATTTTTCTTGAAGAGTGCTAATGAGGAGCTTTGTTTGATATAGATATGTAGTTTGTTCCACAGTATGGGAAGTCTCTGGGACAGGAATCTATCCCTCCAGCATGTTCTGTTCATTGTGGTGACAAGGTTTAGGTCCTTAGAGCATGTAGCTCAAAGGGATTGGAGTTTCTTTAAGTGGAGCATGTCCAACAGCTCTGGGTTTGACATAGCTTTGTATGTTCATAGATTCATAGGTTCATAGGTAGGTACTAGGCTATCTGCCTGAAGGCATTTATAAGCCTAGCCGGAATGTGTTGGCTTTCACCGCCCCCTTAGATTAGTTCCCTGTGTCTCTGTCCAGCAGAGCCATTGAAGTGATCCCCGGGGTAAACTTTCTGTTTCCCATCCACTCGTCAATGTTTCTCTTGAAGAGGGTTAGCAAGGAGCTCTGCCTAATGTAGATTGGAATCTTGTTCCAGAGCATGGGAAGTCTCTGGGACAGGAATCTATCCTTCCAGCACATCCTATTTATTGCTGTGGTTAGGTTTAGATCCCTAGAACATGTGGCTTGAGGGGGTATGGTTTTCTTTAGGTGGGGCATGTCCAACAATTCTGGGTTGGACATGGCCTTGTATGTCAGGCAGAGATCACCTCTGAGTAGGTGGTATGCAACCGAGTACAGCTGGAGTTTCTTCAGTCGAGCTGCATAGGGCATCTGCTTGAGGCCAGTGATCCTCTTGGTGAGGTACTTCTGTGGTCTTTCCAGCTGTTGCAGGTGACTTGTAAGGTACATCCCAAATGGGGCATTGTACACTATGATGGGTCTGATGAGTGATGTATAGAGGAGCCCAATGACCTCTTTTGATCTGGATGCAAACCCTTTTGTGATTAGGTGGGCCACATAGAAGGATTTTATAACCACTTTGGCAATGTGATTATCAAAGGAGAGGTTACTATATACTTTGGTTCCCAGATCCCTTATTACATCTTCCATATTTAGAGGGCTACAACCTATGTGGTAGTTTGTGGGTACTTTGTTTTTTCCAAAGGGGATGACTATGCACTTTTTGGCATTTAGCTTGAGGCCATGGTTTTGACACCAGATATATGTCTCAGTGAGACCCTTTTGGAGGATGTCTGTGTCAGCCGGAGAGTCAATTATAGTCCCCAGTTTGCAGTCATCTGCGAACTTGGTCAGCCATAGTCCTCCTATACTTGCCTGTACCTTTGAGAAGTATATGCTGAACAGGAGGGGTCCTAAGACTGAGCCTTGGGGAATGCCACTTGTAACCGGTTTAGATTCAGATCTAGCTCCCACAACTCCTACCATGTGGGTTCTGTCTGTGAGTCAGTTGGCAACCTATCTCATGACGATCATGATGATTTATGTTCAGGCTGGTGAGCTTGTCTATAATACCTGAATGGGGAATGGTGTTGAAGGCCTTTGAGAGGTCTTGGTAGGCTGTGTGGACCACCATTCCCTCGTCTATAGCCTTGTTAACAGTCTTAAAGAAGTCCACCAGGTTTAGGAGGCATGATCTGCCCTTAACAAAGCCGAACTGGGTAGGGTCCAGTGTTTGGAGGTTCCCAATGTCTCTGTTAATGAGATTCATGATGATGCGCTCCATAGCTTTGCAGACCAAGCTAGTCAGGCTTATAGAGCGATAGTTCCCGGGCTCTGTTGTGGCTCCACCTTTGTGGAGCAGAATAACCGTTGCTGTGCGCCACTCTTTGGGCACATAGCCTGTGGAGATGCTGAGTTTAAACAGTGTGTTTAGGTGAGGGGTTAGTTCATCTTTCAGCTCATGTAGGATGCAGCCTGGGACACCGTATGGTCCCATTGATGCTGTGTTTTTGGCTTTTTGAGAGGGCTGTTTTAACCTGAGTGTCTGTGATTTCAGGGGCACTACATTCTTCTGGTATAGTTATGGGCCCTTTTGGGGGTGAGAGGGGGGTGACGTTTGCACTGAACCTGTCTGCCAAGATGTTGGCTATATCAGTCGGTTCAGTGTATTTGTGTCATTCTGCACCAACTCTGGGCAGATCTGAGAATTGCCACTTAGATTCTTGACATAGCTAAAGAATGCCTTGTGGTTATCTTTGGAGTCCATGGCACTTTTTCTTTTGAAGCTAGCCTTGGATGATTTTATGAAGGAATGTAGTTTCTTGCTGATACTGATCAGGGATGTCTTCCCTTCTTGGGATTTTACTCTTTTCTGTACTAGTTTCCTCCTCCTATTGTATAACTTGTTTATGGCAGGGGTCTACCAGACTGGTTTCCTTTTCTTGGAGGAGTAAGTCTTGGTTTTGCTTGGGATAGCACAATCTATGTATTCTTGTAGGTGCCTGTAGAGTGCATTAGTAAAGGATTTTGCAGCTTGGACAACGTTATCCTTTAGCATGGGGGCTTTGAAACTTCCCACCTCAGTCTTAAGTAATGTGACATTTGCTTTTGAAAAGTTTTTCATGATGGTTTCTTTGACTGGGGGTCGTGGCAGAATGTGGATATCCAGAGTGATTAGTTTATGGTCAGATCTAACCAGCGAGGGGTTGACCTCCAGTGTGGAACACCAGTTACCCATGTTGGTGATGACCAGGTCCAATATGTTGTCATCTCTGGTGGGGGTGTTGACCAGTTGATCCAGGGCATTTGAGTTTATAAATTCTATGAAATGTTGGGCAAGGGAGTTTGTACTTAAGTAGTTCTCCCAGTTAATGTTTGGGTAATTGAAATCACCCAATATCAGGGTGTTAGGTAGGACCTTTATGTTTCCAAGTGTTTCCAGGAATGCGGAATGGGGGTTCTGGGACATGGTGGGTGATCTGTAGCAAGCTACAATTTGAATAGCAGTTTTTCCCATTGTTAGTTGCACGTGGATGATCTCTGAAGCATCGTGCTGTGCCACTAACCTGGAGGTGTGGGTATTCTTGATGAATATGGATATGCCCTGCCTTTTGTATTTCGGTCAGGGTTTTGTGGCTGAAATGTATGGTATGAGTTGTAGCCTGGTAGTGCTGGGGTTCTCTCTGGAGCCTTAAACCAGGTTTCTGTTACTGCACATATATCAATTTTCTCCATAATGAGGTGTGCCTGGAGTGCGTGCATTTTGAGGTTTAGACTTCTGGCATTGAGTAGCATTATCCTCAGTTTTTTTGTTACTTGTGCTATTTATGGCAGTGGGTTTGTCTTTTGAGCCTTGCCTAAAAAAGGCACTATGGGGGTGGAAAGAGCCTTGGCCAGTATTCAAAAGCCTAAGGGTGACAGGTGCAAGCCGTCTCTAGTGAAGCAGCGTGGCTTGTCGAGTATGTCATCCCAGGCTGACAGACACTTGATCCCCTTTGAATGACACCAGAAGCTTAGCCAATTGTTGAAACTGATAATTTTTCTCTATACCATGGTATTATTCTTGGTGAGGGCAGGATGCTACTCAGGGTCAGGGTCATACCGACCTGGGCTACGTGATTAGAGAGCTCCTCCATGTCTCTTTTCATGTAGTCCAGGGAGGGTATGGCTCAGGTCATTCATACCAACATGGACAATGACAGTCGGATTTGTACTTGTTCTGGAATGAGTGCTTGTGTTATGTGGCGGATCCTGGCACCCGACAGGCAGCTAACAGTAGCCTTCTCCTTGTTCAGCCTAGTGAGTGGGACGTCAGTGTGCCTGACTATAGAGTCACCTATTACTAGTGTGTTGGGTATGTTATTTTGCCTTAAGGGCTGTGATTGCGTGACAGACTGGTTTTGTGAAGTATATGTTTCATGGTTTGTGTTGGGGGGTGGAGGTTGCTTGGATATCTGCTTTGGAGGTCTCTGTTGTTTTTGCAGATGGGGGGGGGGGTCTAGTGCTAAGTTTTATTAGTGCTTGCTATGAGTTTTGAGCAGTGCCGGTATGAGAAGTGAATGGTTTGAGTGCTTAAGTTGAAAGTTTGTCTAGTTCCAAGGGAAAAATTGAAGAGTAAACTTTGTGGAGCCGGGAATAGTTATACCCTAGTTAACCAGTGCAGCCCGGCGTGCAAAACCGCGCAAATGTGGGTTTTATAGCAGGGAAATGAAAGAGATAGAAATTAGCCCAAAATGGCCAATAAACTACTAATTTGTCGGCTGAAACCACTACTCCAGGGACAGATAGGCTGCTCAAAGCTCTCTCTCTCACAGTGAACAGAGAAACTTCCTTCTATCCAAGTAAGGTATGGGCAAACACAGAAACTTGTAACACAGCCCTGAATTCAGCACTAACCTGAAAACTGGAATATACTAGCTTAGAAAGGTGGGAAAACAAGTATAATTTTGTTTTGTTTTTTTTTTGTTTTTTTTCAGAAAATAAAGCAGATACAATAAAAAAAAAACACTTTAAATACACAGAAATGGCTGTCACACTTGAGTGTGTAGCCTACAACAGTTAAACAGGTAATTTAAATACAAAAACGACTTTGTTAAAGTGCAGGCAGTAAAATAAGTACAATATGTAGCTGAAACAAGCTTTTTAAATCACAATAACTCTAGAAAATTGGTGTTTTATGCGGAATTAGCTAAAGGCAGCAAGAAAATGCAGAAAAATTATACTTAATCACTTCAAAGTATCTATTTTGTCTCTCTGCTGCTGTAGAACTCTGCAGGGCACAGGCAGGAGCTTGCTGAGCTGTATACAAGAGCAAAAAACTCACAAATGTGGGTTTTGTAGCAGGGAAATGAAAGAGATAGAAATTAGCCCAAAATAGCCAATAAACTACTAACTTCTGGGCTGAAACCACTCCTTTAGGGACAGATAGGTTGCTCAAAACTCCCTCTCTTACAGTGAACAGAAAAACTTTCTTTTATCCAAGTAAGGTATGGGCAAACACAGAAACTAGTAACACAGCCCTGAATTTAGCACTAACCTGAAAACTGGACTATACTAGCTTAGAAAGGCTTTAGATGTCAATCTTCTTCTTCTTTCGGCTTTTCCCGGTTAGGGGTTGCCACAGCGGATCTCCTGTCTGCTCATGATTGGCAGTGGAGCTTTATGGTGTCGAGTTGCCAGCCCGGCCCCCAACCTTCCACAGAAGGCACACACATGCACACACCTAGGGCCAATTTAGAGTGTCCAATCCACCTACAGCATGTCTTTGGGATGTGGGAGGAAACCGGAGCACCCAGAGGACACCCACGTGACCACAGGGAGGACATGCAGACTCCACACAGAAGGCACACCAGCTGAGGATCGAACCAGGGAATCTCTTGCTGTGAGGCAACAGCACTAACCGCTGCACCACCAAGGCTTTAGAAGTCAATGCAGTCTCAAATATGAAAATTACTTAAACAATTTGATACATAAATGAAAGTAAAACATTGTTTAAAAAAAATGACCCAAATTACAGCCTATAATGTTTGTCTCCATGACCTTCTCACCTTTTGCTTGGGGGGGGTGTTACGCAGGGAACTCTTTCTGTAAATTGTTAGCAATCTTTTACAGTGCATAGTCAGGATGTCGAAATCATGTGATCTGGTTTCCTACAGTCTAATGCACTCTAAGTAAATTACATAAACTGGCAGCACATCCTCTTATCTATTTAATAAAAGAATCCACAACACGTTAAACAGCTAATACTATTTACAAAGAAGCAGTGCCACACGAATGCCTACACATGCTATGAGTCATAGCTGCACCAGGCAGGAAGATTTTTTTTTTGCTTCACATTATGTGGAATACTAAGCATACTTGCAGAAGTAATGCATTTCCAAGCTATCAATTTCTGTTATTATGAAACATAAGAAATACAACTAGAAAAAATGTTACGACTGGAATATGTTTTATTAGAGCATACATTCTTCAGATGTGAATGCTTCCCTTCCCCCTACATTTATAGAAATGGAAACAAACTTTTTTCACTCAACAGGACCCCTGTACATTCATTTAAAACTTCAGGCAGGCAAGTTCAAACAGATGGAAATCCAGGACTCACCTTAAATGTTTCTACATTATATTCTGATTGGGATCAATGATCTGACTGAAAAAAAGCACTTTTACACAGACTGTAGAACTCCTGTCATCTCCCTTCACTGATGGCATCATCATCATTGGCCTGCAAGGGGGAAATGCTAACAATTATCAATTGTTTTAAAGTCTGGTGCTGCAAGTTCTACTCCCCTTTAGTGCTGTAAAGTCCATGACCATTCTCTGGATTGACCAATAAAGCAAATATCAGCACTCCAAACCTCATTTGTGAATTATTTCTAGATGTAAAGGATTAGTTTTAACCAAACTGACAGATTATTGCATGATTCACTGGAAGGGGTGCATCTTCTGGATGAAACGGATATGGAAACCTTCCTCTTCCCAGTTACTTCCACAACTTTCAAATTTAGGCAGAGTCAAGTTAGGCAGAGATCCCCTCTGAGTAGGCGATATGCGACAGAGTAAAGCTGGAGTTATTTGAGATGGTCTGCGTAGGGCATCTGTTTGAGGCTGGTAATCCTCTTTGTGAGGTATTTCTGCGGCCTTTCCAGTTGTTGTAGATGTCTTGTGAGGTACATACCAAAAGGAGCATTGTACTCTATAATGGGCCTAATGAGTGATGAGTAGAGGGGAACTGACCTATTTTCTTCCTGGATGAGAAACCTTTTGTGATGAGGTGTGCCACACAGAAGGATTTCCTGACTACTGTGGCGATGTGATTATCAAAGGAGAGACTACTGTCCACCTGTGTCCCTAGGTCTAATCACACTTTTGGTGTTAAGTAGACTACCGCCTATGTGGTAGTTCATGGGTACAAAGTTTTTACCAAAAGGGATGACAATGCACTTTTTGGCATTGAGCTTGAGGCCATGGCTTTGACACCAGACATCTGTCTCGGTGAGGCCTTTTTGTAAGATGTCCACATCTTTAGGAGTTTTTATTATGGCTCCTAGTTTGCAGACATCTGTGAACTTTGTTAGCCAAAGACCTTTTGTGTTAGCCTGTACTTCAGAGAAGTAGATACCAAACAGGAGAGGACCTAGGACTGAACCCTGTGGTACTCCACTTGTCACTGGTCTGAAGTTGGATTTAGAGTCTGCTACTTTCACAGTGTGGGTCCTGTCAGTGAGCCAGTTGGTAACCCATCTTGTGACATAAGGATTTATACCTAGTTTACTGAGTTTATCTATAATTCCAGAGTGGGGGATGGTGTTGAAAGCCTTGGTGGGATCTAGATAGGCTGTGTGGACCACCTTACCCTCATCTACGGCTTTGGTGACCGCTTCAAAGAGGTCTATCAGGTTTGGGAGACATGATCTGCCTTTTACAAACCTGAACTGGGTAGGGTCCAGAGTTTGGAGATTACCAATGTCATTGTTTATAAGTTCCATGATGATAAGTTTCCATAGCCTTGCAGACCAATACTCGTCAGGCTAATGGGGCGGTAGTTCCCGAGGTCAGTGGTGGATCCCCCTTTGTGGAGTGGGATAACCGTTGCTGTGCACCATTCAGTGGGCACAAAGCCTGAGGTGAGGCTATGACTGAACATGGTACTTAGGTGGGGTGCCAGTTCGTTCTGTAGTTCATGTAGAACACAGCCTGGGATGTTATCAGGTCTCATGGATGCTGTGTTCTGGGCTTTGGAGAGTGTGTTGAGGGCATACCTATGCCTGGCATACAAGGCATTGTCATACCCCACTCTGATGGACCTCCTGTATATCCACAAGACAAATAGCACCAGAATTACCCATTCTAAAGACTTAAACCTTGCTTGTGATATAAATAGGTCCTACTGGAGAGACAGGTATGTATCCCATAGACTACCCCTTCTCTAGAATAGGCTCCCCATCCATGTAAAGCAGATTTCCTTCCTAACAAATTTCAAGTGTAACTTGGATAATTGGATGGGGAATAGGAAATTCATTCTGGGTTTGGAACCTATGTCTCTAATGGACACAGGCAACCTGTAAATGGTTCGTCTCCCAGGCCTTTGTTTGTAAATGTTTCATCTCACAAGTCCCTGCTTACACTTATGAAGGGTACCAGAAATTGTCAGAGATTTGGGGTGAATGGCTAGGCTTAAAAAGGCCCTTGTGGTTGTTAGCACATCCTCTAAAGGAGACAGGACAGGATGAATGGGTGCAGGTTCTAGAAAATCATTCTGTAACAACTCATAGTATTTTCTGATTGACTGAGAAAACTCAGTGTTATCCCACTGAAAATACAAGGACATTCTAGCAATAATCTCAGAGAAAGACAAATCCCCACAGAGAAGAGAAGCAATAAATGCCAGTAAAACTACTAGTCCAGAAAAATGACTTTTTTGACAGGAGAAAAAGCAAAGCACTTTAAAACACTACGGCAACCCCACAAAAGAAAAAAATATTTTTTTTCCACAGAAAATATGTTTTCAGTTAGTTTACAGTACTTTCAAACTGAGAGAAAGAAACGAGTGGTCCATTAAAAACAAAAAGTTACAGTCTCAAGACAGCCAATTAAAAAACACTACAACCTTTAAAAAAACTTTCCAGAACAGGAAAGTAATAAAACATTAACAAAATGGAAGAAATTTATTTTTCCCCCAAAGGGAACTTTTCTACCTAACAAAGAAAAGCATAAGCTGACCATCAATCCTTGAAAATCTCAATGGAACATTGACTTCTGTGGCAGTAAAGATCTGAAGGTCTCCTCCAAACTTGCCTTTTAGTCAGCTCAGCTTGAGCTGCTTGACAGTTTGGGCGCATGGAAGGTGCCCTGAAGCTTTGGAAGCTGGCTGGCTGTTATATCGTTGGCAGATATAACTCATATAGATAACGCTACTGCGGCAGTGATCAATATGAAGAATATCTTCACTTATCATTGCTGCTATATGTAATGGAACAATCACAAATCAGTGACAGTTTAAAGGAACACAGCTATAACAGCTTGAGATGATGGGGAAATTCTTAGACACTTAGATCTGTCACTGAATGACCTAGAACTGCCTTAAAGTAAACACAAGAACACAGGTCTGGAACAAACCTGTCACTCATCACATAAGAAAGAAACCAAGGATTAAAATCAACAATTAGGTCACTTATATGGCAAAATACAGTGCAGTTATACAGTGTTTTACTGGAATTACTAATATAGACTTAAACACCTTATGTAAAGCAGATACATAATGGGCAGGATTCACGATGGCTTGCACGGAGTCTAAGAGTCGTGTAAGACTCCATGTAGCCATCGCGATCCAGGAACAGCCCGAAATACCGTGTAAGAGATAGCTTACATGGGCAGGGTGTGGATATGCTAATCACCCCACTTGCAGCCGAAAGGCATGCAAATGAGGTAGATTAGCGATCCACGAAGCTGAAACCAGCCCATGTAAGAGTCGTGTTAGGTGCAGAAATGTACTCAGTTGACAACTGAGTACATTACTGCAGATAACACAATGGAGCCATGACAGCTCCAAATAAAGTGTGCAAATGTTGCAGTCAGCATGCCAATGGCCAAATATGTGGCCACTGGCATGTTAACCCGATGCAAACATGAAATAAAATATATTTTTTTTTTCGGAGATCGGCGATGTTTAAACGCAGCGCAGCCCCACGCAAACGGGCTGTGCTATATAAAACAGAAAACTAAAGGTTTGAAACCCACAAATGTGGGTTTTATGTAATGCATGGATTTGCAATGCAGGGACTAGCAGACCAAAAACAACATGGCCACCGTCTAGTGGTTGCTAAGGGGGGAAGCTGAGTGTAAGACATGTAACTAAGCATTAGTAGGCAATCCTATGTAAATGAGTGGTAGGATAGTGAATCACACTGTCACATAGCAAATGAGCACATTCCGTGTATTGTAAGAGTTAGATAAGGGGGAGTAACAGAGTAGGAGATAGGTGACATCACAGGGGGGAATGTCAGAATGAAACCAAGCTCATTGGAACAAAGTGGTATGTGAAAGATGTCAATCACACAGCATAAAAAGAGGAGTGTCAACAGATAAGCATGGGAAAGTCAAGAAATGGAAGGTGTACACTGTGGCCAACACCAAAGTTTCTTGCTGTGCATGCATGAGCGCGTGTGCGTGCTGGGAGCCGCGAGTAAGACAGAGTACGCGCATGTAAGGCAGAGTAAGCATGTAGGAGCCTGTTTAAAGATCTGTAAACCTGTTTGGCTGGTGTGCGTGCGTTTTAACTCGAATAAGCAGATTCTAGTCTGTGTAAGCATGTGTGCATGCGTGGTAGCCACTGTGAGCGTGTTTTCGCTGGTATGCGCGCTGCTCCCCCCCTGAGGAAACAAAGAGGAAAAAGGAAGCAGAAGAAATAGTAGGAAACTAGCAGGGAATACTTGTAGAGGTAGCAGGTGAAAACAATTAGAAGCAGGCAATTACACAGGCAGAATACAAGCCCAGCCCAGCACTTAAAACACTGCAAACAGCATTGCAGTATGTTGCTCTCAAGAGACACAGCAAGACAGGAGTAAGCTAGTAGAAGTGAAAACTGAAAAAGCTGCACTCAGACCAAACATGCTAGGGGCTGCCATAGCTGTCATAAGGAGACATAGGAGACTTGCTGAGGGTGGCGACAATGGAAATGCTGCCAGACAACCCACAGTGAGGAGACGGAGAAGAGTGTACAGGCCCAGGGTCACCTACCAGGGGTTACAGGAGCTGGAGACAGTAGAGCGCTATAGAGTGGACAGAGACCTCCTGCAGCAAATTGTTGAGCTGTGCAGGCCACACCTCACACACAGAACCAACAGAGGGGAACCCATCCCAGTGGAAACCAAGGTATGTGTTGGCCTAAGAATACTAGCAACAGGTACCTTCCAGAGACCAACTGGTGATATGATGGGGATATCACAGGCATCAGCCTCCAGGGTACTGCACCAGTTCCTGCATGCCATGTCAGCACATGTCGGTGAGCATGTATATTTCCCCAATGCCCATGAGGTATTGGCCAGCAATATGCGTCTCTTCCAGCAAATAGCGGAATACCCTGAGGTAGTGGGTGCAATAGACTGCACGCACATACGCATCAAAGCACCAGCCAGTGAGCGGAGTAGGGCCTACATTAACCACAAGGGGTTCCCCTCCATCAACTGCCAGGTCATGTGTGATGCCCAGGGCATAATAATGAATGTGTGTGCTGGCTGCCCTGGGAGCTACCATGATTCCCATATCTGGCATTTGATGCAGCTGTACCAGACATTTGCCAATGGGGACATCCCACATGGTCACCTAGTGGGGGATGCAGGTTATGCACTGGAGCCGTGGCTGATGACACCCATCAGAAACGCACACACACCTGAACAGGAATGCCATAATGAGGCACACTCACAAACACGTAATGTAATAGAGCGTGTGTTTGGGCTGCTCAAGTCATGGTTCCAGTGCCTGGACACATCTGGTGGAGCCTTGCAGTACTCACCAACTACATGTACCCAAATTTTCATGGTATGTGCTATGCTACATAATATGATCCTGCGAAAACAGCTGCAGCAGGACCAGCATAGGGCCGGGACAAATAGTCCCTCACCATTGCCAAGGCCATCACAGGCAGAGTGTGACTTGGAGGAGGAACAACCTGAGCCTGCCCCAGTAGGCAGAAGGAGGCGTGCCCAGTATGCCCTGGCCTTGGCAAAGAGGCAACGCATAGCACATACACTGGCTCAGTAGGAACCCTGAGAATGATACCCCTCTCTGACTCACTCATATAGTAACAGGGATGCCTAACATGACACAACCTGCTCTCAAACATGTACAGGGAGTGTAGTATGTGCATCTGACAAAGGCAGCCCTGCAGCACCACCTGAGGCATGATTGCCATGTGTTAAGCAATGTAACACCATCAAGTATATGCAAATATGAAGACCCAGCCTAACATCTCATCCTCAAGACAACAAGATCAAGTACAATAATTGGCTGAGGTATTGCTGTTAGCAAGGGGGAACACATGGATGACAGCCTGGGCTGACATGCCGAGCAAGACATGATGCCCCACCTGCTAGGGATGGCACGCACCCAGCACACCTGGCTGTGTAGATACTGGCAAAGGCTGTTGTCACCCCCACTGTGCCTGGAATAGGTAAGTCTGGAAACACAAACCCACCACCATAGGTAGCACAAGGGATAATAACCTGGACGTAATGCTACCCAATGCCAGAAGTCTAACCTGCAAGGTGCATGCAGACCAAACACACCATAGCATGGAGAATGGTAATATGTGTTCTGTAACAGAAACCTGGGCAAGGCCCAGAAGAGCACCCTAATACTACCAGTTTATGCCTCATACCATGCTCTACAGCTCCAAAACATGGAACACATGACAATAGGAGTGTGGCTACCAGTAATTATCAAGAATAACCACACCCCCAGGTAGGTACCACAGCAAGAAACAGCATGGACTATCCACTTGCAAGTAACACTGTCTCAAACTGTGTACCTGTGTGAAGCCTGCTACAGACCACACACACAAACCCAGGTACCCCAGCCAGCCTTCCTGAAGACACTTCAGAGTATGAATGTCTCAACAAATACCAAACAAGGCACACACAAAGTATGACATAGGTGGCAATCCGTTATGTATGGAAGAAGTAATCATGGACCTAGGGACACAAGTGGATGGTAACCTGTCATGTGACACTCACATTGCCAAGGTGGCTAGGAAGACCTGCTATATTGCCCACCTTAATATGAAAGGATGCACATGTAGAGCTACAGAGGTCACTGTGCCCCCATACTCTTCCCTTATCAGGCCCATACGTGACAACAATGCCCAGTTCGGATGTACCTTACCTTACACATGCAGCAGTCAGAAAGACCCCAAATGTACCCCACCAACAGGATAAAGGGTCCAAACATTGGACATCTGCAGCCTGGCCAAAGAAACCACAGCCCAATTCAGAAGCATACTGCACAGTCAGAGGTGATATATGCCTGATATACAAGGCCATGTCCAATCCAGAATGAATGGACATGCTCCACTGCAGAAACCCCAAATCCAGCAGACACACCACAGTGAGATATCTGAACCTCCACACATAGATTAATAGGATGTACTGGAGGGACAGATCCATAACCCAGAGGCTACTGACACTCTGGAACAGAATCCAAGTCCATGATAGGCTGAGCTCCACACACAAACTCAACAAGAGAAATCCGGTGAAGTGCATGGGAGATAGTAGGCGTACACTGGGGGCCATCCCTGTGTCACATCTAGGAAAGTAAACCCTACATGGGCATAATATGCACATTGCAAGGGGTGTTGAGACCCACACACAGTCTGTCCGTGCTCAAACAAGGCCAGGGCAGATAGCCTAGTATGAACCTATGAACCTATGATGATACAAATTGTGCAGGACACAAAGGATTCTCACACAGCTGTCCTACCTGATGGTAGGAACCATGGTGATAATCCACAGATATGCTCTACAGCACTCTAATATCACAAACAATACACCAAACCCACACACATTGCCAACAGCCTACCGAACAGATTCTTTCCAACCTCCCCACCAGCAACTAACTGCCAAATATCTATCCCAGGAGAGTGCTGGCCCCCTGACATTGCAGATGCTGAGGTAACAGCCAGCATCCACAAAGCACAGCACACAGCATCAATGGTACCAGATGGTGTCCTGGGTTGTGTCCAGCAAGTACTGTAAGAAGAATGGTACAGCAAATAGCATTACTGCGCACTATCAGTCCTACCACAGGATATATACCCAAAAAGCAGTGTACAGCAACAGTGGTCCCACACCACAAAGGGGGTGCCTGAATGGATACTGCAAACAATCACCCCTCAACCCTGACTATCTAGGTTGGCAAAGTAATGGAGAGGATGATCATGGATCCCAGGAATAACGAGATTGGGTACCTACAGACATTGGACCCTACCCAGTGTGGCTGTCATAGGGCAGATCCTGCCCCTTAAACATGTCTGACTCATGTGAAATGTGCACCAAGCCCATTGATGTGGGGAATGTTGATCACACAGCCTATCTGGACCTTGCTAAACCCTTCCATACAATACCCTAGTTGGCAGTACAGATAAGCTCACCAGCCTAACTATAAACCCCTATGCAAGTAGATGGGTTGCAAACCAGTTCAAGGACAAAACTGACCTGGCAGACATGCTGTAGCCATGGCAGACTGCAAACCAGGTACAACTGGCATCCCACAAGGCATGGTCCTGGGACCTCTCTTGTATGCTATATATGTGACATAGGTACAGGCCAACATGGACGGACTCTGTCTGAACAGGTTTGCAGAGGACTACAAACTGGCCACCATATCGGACCCTCCAGCTGACACAAGCAACCTACAAAAGGCACACATAGAAACACACAAGTGGTGCCACAGCCATGTCAACAAGCTAAATGCAGAATAGTGTATAGTCAACCCCTGTGGAAACACAGTACATGGCCAGAAATTACCACATAGGTGTTAACCCAGTAAGTACATCAGGAGCAATAAGAGACCTGGGGACACAAGGTGATAGATATCCTGCATGTGATAACCATGTGTCTGTAGTGGTTACAGAAACATACCATATACCCACCTAATCATGAAGGTAAGCACAGCTTGGTTAGGGTAGGTCAATGTGCCTCTCCAGTCATCCATCAGCAGCCTCACAATTGTGTACAATGGCCCTTCAGGGATGTACCGTAGCAGACACCTGCAGCAACTGGAAAGACCACACAACTACCCCACCAGGAGGATCACAGAGCTGTAACAGATGCCATGTGTCGCCTGAGTAAAGAAACTGCAGCTCCACACAGTGCCATACTGCCTGGCTGGAGGTGAACTGTGCCCGATGTATAGAGCCATGACCAACCTGGTATCAATGGACATTTGGCACCATGTAAACACTGAATGCTGGTGACCTATGCAGCTGACAGGCCTGAACCCCAGCACAGACATAAACAGGACATGCTGTACCGATTGGTCCATGACCCAGAAGCTCACTGCACCCACGACTAAACTCCCACTACAGGATATCCAGGTAGTCCCTCAGTGACTGTCATCCAGAGGAATCATGATGACTGGATGGGAGATGGTAGGTGTACCCTGGATAACACCTGTATGTCATGGGTAGACAGAGGCACAGCACACTAACCGTGACATATGTCATAGCAAACACCAGTAAATGTGTGTTGAAGGACAAACACTCTCTGACTAGCATTACAAATGGACTAGGTCACATGGCCATTGTTTGTCACTGTCCACACAAGTTGTGGAATACATTAACAATGTCGGACAATCATGTACTATGCTGTCCATATCTGAACAAAATGCAACATGGTCATATCTGCACAACTGGCCCTCAACCAGTCTGGTGCGCTCACTATAAATATTACAAGCAGTGATAGGACTGAAACCGATTATACTGTCCACCACAGTGAAAGTTCTGCACCAGTACACGATACGACAATACAACTGTTTGGTCAGCAGGAAAGGATGATGACAACTGTATGCAAACTATCCCATGGCGACCCTGCAGGCACAGCATAATGCCTGTTAGGTTCAGACACAAAGCAGTTGGGCAGTAAGAACACAACCTGATGTCCAACACTCAACTGTACATGTGATATATAGATGGCGTCCACACACAAACAGAAATGTGGTGGTCCACAGATCCCAGCATAAGGAAAGGTCACACTGGGCATGCTCGCACACTTAGATAAATGAGATGTGGCAGTCAAGAAGCCATACAAACTGCGAACTGGGCATGCTCACACACTTAGGCCATGTCACAGTTCAGCAGTTGCACACACATATCTGGGATGTCTATGTGTTAACACAGGAATCTCCCACAATACAGACATCTGCCCAGTGCACACAGTGAAGTTACAACAGAGACATAAGTAAAGTACTGGATCCCACTCATATGCAAACATCTCCCACAGTACACACGTTGTTTATAGAGATAGGGAAGGCTATGGCAATAAAGACCCACAAACAGTATATGAGCAACAGATACTTGCATCTGACAGGTAAACATATGGCCGCAGAGTGCAATACTTGACTGTTGTCCCTAGGGAATACAGAAGGCTATCCACAGTGTATTTGGCGTCTGCCTCCACAGTACAGTAGGCCACTGTGCCTGTGCAAAGTTAATGCATAGATATGCTCTCCCCTGTACTGATGGATAGTCACAGATGTACATACCTCTTCATCCATAATGATGTCAGCAAACTATACATATGTCAGGAGCAAATATTATACCTAGTAATGTGAATAGCACGCTCCGCTATTGCGTCTCTAACAAGTGTCATAACATAGTTAGGTAGGGATTTGAATCCTGCAAGTGCCCAGTGTGTGTGCGAATGTGTGTGGGGGAGTAGTATGTGCAATTCCATGTGTATGAGAAATGTCCCTTTTGGCAACTGTTACTACACAACACATGCTGCATATTCCACTGTCTAAACACTGATGATGTCAGCACCCTATAAGTACAGCAGGAGAAAGCAATCCCCCAAATAATGCAAATAGCGCGCTCTGCTAATGCGTCTCTCACAAGTGTCATAACATAGTTAGGTAGGGGTTTGAATCCTCCAAGTGCCCGGTATGTGTGTGGGGGAGTAGTGTGTACAATTACATGTGTATGAAAAATGTCCCTTTTGGCAACTATTACTACACAACACATGCTGCATATTCCACTGTCTAAACACTGATGATGTCAGCACCCTATAAGTATAGCAGGAGAAAGCAATCCCCCAAGTAATACAAATAGCACGCTCTGCTAATGCGTCTCTCACAAGTGTCATAACATAGTTAGGTAGGGGTTTGAATCCTGCAAATGCCCAGTGTGTGTGTGAATGTGTGTGGAGTAGTGTGTGCAATTACATGTGTATGACAAATGTCACTTTTGGCAACTATTACTACACAACACATGCTGCATATCCCACTGTCTAAACACTGATGATGTCAGCACCCTATAAGTACAGCAGGGGAAAACAATCACCACAGGAATGCAAATAGCGCACTCTGCTAACGCGTCTCTCACAAGTGTCATAACATAGTTAGATAGGGGGTTTGAATCCTGCAAGTGCCCAGTGTGTGTGTGAATGTGTGTGGAGGAGTAGTGTGTGCAATTACATGTGTATGACAAATGTCACTTTTGGCAACTATTACTACACAACACATGCTGCATATCCCACTGTCTAAACACTGATGATGTCAGCACCCTATAAGTACAGCAGGAGAAAGCAATCCTCCCAGTAATGCAAATAGCACACTCTGCTACTGCGACCCTCACAAGTGATCTAACATAGTTAGGTAGGGGTTTATATCCTACAAATGCCATGTGTATTTTTGTCACACAGTTTGTCCATGTGTGTGGGGTGTTGTTCCCAATATTGCACAACATACATTATATCAGTAATGTCAATGCACACATGATGTATGTGTGTGCCACCTACACATATGTACCTGTGAACTGCAAGAGATCCCATGTCTGAAGCCTGCCTCATGTGAATACATGGAATATGCATCAGACAACTGTATGACTGTGGTGTTCTGTGCAGGGGCCGCATGTGGTATGTGACTATACAGTGTGGGTTGTAGATGGTGTCATCCCACCAGTGAGGGATACATGATTGTTCTGGAACATATAGTCCACATGTTGGTGATGAACAGGTGCAGCATGTTGTCACCACTTGTGGGAGTGGTAACAAGTTGTTCCATAGTAATGCAGGGAATGAATGATACAAACCCTTCAGATAGGGTCTTGCAGCTAGAATAATGCTCACACTGTATGTTTGGGTAGTCGCAGTACAACCATATTATGGTGTGTGTAGAGACCGTCATATTCCCAGTGTTGTCAGGAAGGCCAAATGGGTTTAATGGGTATGGGAGTGTGGTGTGTGCCAGGCTATGAACCTGAAGGCAGTCTAACCCACTGTGTGTTGCACATAGAGAGGCTCTGATGCTTTGTGCAGTGCCACCAACCTGGGGGTGGGTGTATCTCAGGTGCCTTTGGATACATCCCCCCTTTTCTGGTTTGGTGCATGTGTAGGGGATGACAAGCATGGTATCAGGAATGACCTGGCACTGATGGTGTGCACCTGGGAGCCTTGTACCAGGAGTCTGTTACTGCATGGATATTGCTGTACCCCATGCTAAGGACAGTTTCCACTGCATGCATCTTGAGGTTTACACTGCTGCTGTTGAGTAGTATTGCTATTAGTGTCCTATCCCGTGTGATACCTGTGTAGGTGGCTATGTAATGTCAGCCTTGCATACAAAGGCACTATGTGTGTAGCAACAGCCTCTGTCAATATACAATGGCCCATGGGTGACAGGTGCAAGCTGTCCCAAGCAAAGCAATGTGGCTTGTCCAGCATGTAATCCCACACTGACAGGCATTGGATCCCCTTTGAATGTCACTGAAAGATACGTTAATTGCAGAAATGGATGATCCTGTCTACATATTGTGGCAGCATTCTTGGTGAGGGTGAGATGCTACTCAAGGCCAGGGTCACACCAGCCTGTGCCACAAGCTCAGAAAGCCCCTCTATGTCCCCTAACATGTAGTCCAGGGAGGTGTGTCAGAGGTCATACACACTGGCACAGACAATGACTGAGTCATACTTCTACATATTTGTACATGCCTTGGAGTGACTGGTATGCTTGTGTTATGTGGTGGATCATAATGCCCGACGGGCAGCTTAGCATGACCGTCACCTTGTTCAGCCTGTGAGCAGGACCTCAGTGTACGTGACGATAGAGGTACTTCATACAACTGTAGCAGGTGTGTTGTCAAGCCGTATGGCCTGTGACTGTTTGGCACACAGGCTTTGTGAGCTATGTGTTGCATGTGCTCTGCTCTGGCTTAACGTTTGCTTGTGTGTCTGCTTTGCAGGTGTCAGCTGCTCAGGCAGGATGCTATTCTGAGAGCCCAATAATGTACCTGTGTGTGCCTGTGTTTGGATTGCGGTCGTGGCAGGTCTATGGGAGACTGGTACTGTATTCACTGTAGTATCCCACTCCACCTGACAGGGAATGCCAGTGCTGTGTTAACAGAGCTTAGCCCCCAGTTTGGCTATGTGGTTGCATCTCTCACATGTGTTGTACGTGTATGGGAAGGGGAGAGGGTTGTCTGTGTACATGAGGCCGCTGTAACATTGCCACATGACTCACAGATTCACCAACTGGACCTGAGAGTACATCGACAGGTGATCTTTGCACATGCTACCATAGCATTGTGACTCCCATAAGAAGTAACGACACATAGGGCCAATGGGGAACAAGGTACTCAAGGTGACTATGTGAGGGTGTAGTGCTCTTGATTTGTTAGTGCTGGCATATATGAATGCTGTTTTGAGCAAATGTGAGGTAAGTCATATGCAATGTGTTACAGGCAAGCTACATGCAAACAGGACAAACAGTGACGTTCTGTCAAGTGACACATGGACATCAGTACAGTAAGCAATACAGATGTCACTAGGGATCCACAGAGGCACTGTATATCTGCACTGCAGGTGGAATCAGTGTTTCAGGAACATAACAGGCAAACATGCATACAAACAAAGCTACAGTCAGCAGGCCTGTATGTAGACTATGCTACAACAAACAAGGTGTACGACTTCCAGTAGGTAACAGTGCATATATGCAGGCACTATAAGCCAGTACCCAGACATTCACAGGTCAGACGGGCTGGGTCCAGCCGCACCCACAAGTGTATAGACCACATACCTTCGTAATGTTGAATAACTGGCCTGATACCCAAGTGCTCATACCTATAATAATACACATGTCAAATAACAGACACTGAGCCCACACTCAGCAGTTCCAGACCTAGTATGATGTATACTACCTGTCCTGGCACCACAGTATCCTTGACATGTATGGACACTCTCCCTCCTGTCATAGTTAGTTCTGTGTTTTGGTGCTGTCATGCATGGTATGAGGTGTGACCTTGTAGTGCTAGTGTGCTCTTGTGAGCCTTGAACCTGTTGTGTAGTACTGCACAGATATCAACATCCTGAAACATCTGCATTGCAGAGTCGTGTGTGGACAGCATGCAACTCGCAGTTGACATGGCCATCATTGAGTATCAATATGTACATTGTTGTATCCCCTGTGCTACCTATGTAGGTGGCCATCCCTTCACAGCCTCACCACCAGTATGCAAAGATGTGCAGACAGAACACTGTGGTAATTACTATGGGTGTACAAAACAATACATTGACATTCATACTGTAACTGCATCAGGCATGCTGGTATATACCCACAATGCTATCATTACACTGTACTGTTGTCAACATCATACTATTACAATACGTCTGTGTACTCACCCTGTGCATCAGCACCATGTTAACCTGTTCCTGCACCGATTTTACAGATTGCAGGAGGTGGCACAGTTTCATCATATGCACAGGGTGTGTACCTGCTATGCCTGAGTCTGCCACTGATACAACCAATTGACATGTCTGTGTGTGTGTGTTGGTGAGGGACAGCAGTACAAGATGGGGAAATGTTGATGCAGTGTGTGCGTGTATGCGGTAGCCCTAGGTGTTATCACTTTGCATTTGTGTATGAATGCACACAGTCCCACCTCATGGCTGCCATATACAGGTGTTTGTGGACAGCCACAGACTGTACCTGCCAGGTCATACAGATCACTGTCTGTGGCCACGGACACGGTACCTGTGCCTGGCAGGGCTGCTACAGACCATATCAGGAACTAAGCCAGACTGGGTACTGTCATCAGAAGCAGGTGGTTGGTGACTGGAGACAGGTCCCTGTTGGGACTGTCCAGCGCCACGTGCACGTGGTCTCCTGGGGCAGTCTGATGACAGCACAGACCCAGCATTGCTGGGGCTGCTGCTGGCACTATGTGAGCGGCCGCGGGCCTGTTGTCATCCACGATGGCTGCCAGCTGCTGCTGTTGCTGGCATACGGCCACGTCGACGCCTCAGCCATCCACCATTGCCCTGGCTCATGGACATGTAGTTGTGGAACAGATCTAATGTGTCCCCCAATGTCTGTCAATGACCTCGGTGAAGTTGCGGATGGCAGCCGCAACATCACGCATACTGTCACTCATGGCTGTGCAACATGCTCTCAGCTCCCTCAGACCCTGTCTGGTGTACCGTTCCATACGTGAATGTGCCTGCATTACAGCCTGAAACATAGCTGAGGTTGAAAGACCTCTGTGGGCACGTCTGACAGGGGTGGTACGCCCACGGATGCTCCCACGAAAATCCATGGACGTCTGCCTGTGTGGTACCAGGACCCTGGCCATGGCTGCTGTGTGGGGATGCATGTGCCACCGGTACCACATTACCCTGGTCAATGCCCACTGTATCCTGTCCATCACCTAGGGACATTGGTGACAAAGGATGTATTGGCAGGATGACTGTGCGCATTGATGGGGTCAACAGCTGTGTAGTGTCAATTGGCTAACCATTGATGGACCCTGGCACACCTACCTGTGCCATTACACAGGTATCATCATTATCACTATCCACAGCAGCTGATTCAGGTTCCCTGCTGCACGATGCCAGAGCAGCACCAGAACCTGTGGGAGTAAGACAGGAAACACAGTTTATAATGTGTACACAATGACACCACTGATGCACACATGCACACATGCACACATGGGCACATGCACACATGGGCACATGCACACATGCACACATGCACACATGTGCACATGCACACATGCACACATGGGCACATTCACACATGCACACATGCACACATGGGCACATGCACACATGCACACACCTCAGTATATGAGATATCAACCCACAGACACAAACACACCTGCAATCAAACACATAGCGCTACTGCTTCAGCCTATTATTACTATTAGTATACAGAGTATTGAAGGTAATGGTATTACACACTCACCAGCATGGATAGGCTGCCTTGCTGTTACAACAGAAGGACCTGCAGAAAAGAGACATTTATCGTCAGTGGGCACAACTGTGCCATTGATACTGTGGGCATGATACAGTTCAGTAGTGCAACAGTTAGCTTCCACAGGTGTACTGCAGATATTGAGGATATCACTAATGCACAATAATTACCAAGATTACAGCTACAAAATGAGGACACACCTCACACATGCATAACCTAACAGTGTACAGAATGGTCAGCTATACACATGGCATGTTACCTGCATGCTCTGTGTCCTGCTGCTTTGTGGCTCCAGCCTCCATCATTACACATGTATGCTGCTGCTGTTGCTGCTGTGCTGGAGCCACAACACTTAGGAGTAGTCCCTCCAGTCTGGTGAGGGGGGATGTCTAGCCACCCCACCACCTGTGGCAAGCTGCTGCCTGTGGATATCCGACGCACACTGATGGACATTTCTAATTAAATCACTGCAGTGATGGCGTACCTGCTCATATGTCCGGTTATGTGTGCCTATGTCATTTACCCGACGGACCAGGTCTTGCCACAGTGCAGCCCTCTCCTGCTGGTTCTGGCTGGTGCGGGAAAAGAGTACAGCGAAATCCCACACCAGGCTCTGGTGTATCTCCTCCTCCTCTGCAGCGGAGTAGACAGGGTTCCGCTGGTGAACCATGGCCCTGAAAAGGAGAAGGAAAATATGTCAGCAATATCTGTCAGCAAACTATGGCACACATAATACACATAATACTCAACTGCAGTGATATAACTTAAGCACCATATATAGCATCTGTCTGTCTATTGGGGTATACACATGTAAATGACCAGATATCAGTGCTCATCCAACAACTGTGCAACAGTACCTGGCACACTCCATACGACAGACTAGTATACTGCAGCAGTCAACACACTGTTTCAGGTACAATACACAACCTCACACTGGGGGTTTGTGTCAAGGTACTGTATGGGGAACATTATCAGCCCATGCACTGCACACAATGCACATTACATATTTCACTGGTAATGCACACTACTCTTACTTGCCATAACCCTACCTACACCACAGTGACATACATGGTAACACAGCACAACATATGGCAATGTAGTATGTGTTGATCGCAATACCTCACACACCTGTCTCTGGCCTCACACCAAGGACACACACTACCATGACAGACAGACAGTCATGGTGAGCAATCATACTGGTACACAACATGCACCCAGTCAATAGCACACTCATTCCACCTCACATATTCCGTTTGCAATGTGTTCATGGGTGTGCATTGTGTCTTAGGTAGGTAGTATGCTTTTGGCCATGGGCCTACAGCCGCATACTGTTATGCTACCCTGCCCCTTGTGACACATGTGTTATGATCGTACCTGCTCCTTATAAACAGTTACACAGGGTGACTCATATGGCATATTACCTATCTGCATAACATTCAGCAGGGGTATGTCTGACATCTACTCATGGGGAGCCTTGCTTCTTAATTCTGTGTGGTCTACTACATGGTATGTCATATCTGTGGGTAGGGTCCTGTACCTCCACCATGTGCTCTATACTGCAGTGACAAGGATGACAGACATAGGTAATTTGTGTTGTGGATGTTGGAGGTGTTACCTTGGTTGTTAGACAACTGTCATGGGTGTGACCGAACTATGTATATCCAGCAGTGGTAACCTCTATGTAGGTAGTCTGTGTGCGCTCTGTGGTGTTTGAGTGCATTGACACAGTTACTTGCATATGTCTGTGTCCTTCTCCATATCTGTAGCTGTCATGGGAGGTACATACCGTGTAGGACATTGAGGGGTGTGCAGGTTTTCAGTGACCTACATGTCCATAGCTGACACACCATGTCCACTGACACATTCCATGTACAGGTATTACAGGACTAGTGTGCCACTGTGTATATCAATGTGGAGCCTATTGTACACTTGTTGCCCCTGTTCCTCCCTGACACATGCAGTGGTGGGCAGGCATGTACATATGTGGTGGTTACTGGTGTCAGTGTTTTTGAATGGGGTATGGTACTCCAGTATCCACACTGGTGTTCACTCCATGCCTTTGACACCAGGCACCTGTTGCAAGACATCTGCACACATGTGCCTCACATGGTCTATATATATGTATATACATATATATATATATATATATATATATATATATATATATATATATATATATATATATATATTGATATATTTATATCTGTATATAGATATATATATATATGTTTGTATATATGTATATAAAATATGTATATATAGATGTAGATATATACATATAGATGTGGGGAGAGAGGGGAGAGAGTGAGAGAGAGACACAGGGAGAGTGAGAGTGTGAGGGGGTGGGACAGAGAGAGAGAGAGATAGTCATATACAGACATATCTGTTGTCAGTCAGATCTATCTGTATATGTATATGTCTCTACAGATATCTATATATGTATGTGTGTATTACATATATCTGTACGTACATATTCTACCAATCTCGATGTCTGTGCAGTAAGTGAGAACCTGGTTCAAGGCTCCTGAGAGCACACCAGCGGTACCAGGCTATACCCGTATCATGCTTTTGGCCCCAGGACTCGGGACAAAACAAAAGGGAGGTTGTGTGTCCATATTCATGAAGAACACACACACCTCCAGGTTAGTGGCAACACATGAAGCATCACAGACCATCCAGGTGCAGATAACCGTAGGCAAACCTGCTATACAACTGGTAGCATGTTACAGACCACCCTCCCAATCTCAGGGACCACAGTCAGCCTTCCTGTAGACATTGGAGGATATGAATGTCCCACCACACACCATCATATTGGGATACTGCAACTACCCTAACATACACTGGGTGCATTATTCTACCCCAAACACCCTAGCCCAAAGGTTCCCGGAATTCACTAAGTCAAATGCAATGGAACAGCTAGTCACCTCTCCCACAACAGGAGATAATATACTAGACCTGATCATCACAAACATGGGGACAATGTGTTACACACCTGAAGTATACCCCTCACTAGTCACATCTGACCACAGACTAATCCCTCTCGATATACATATCCCACCTCCCCCACAACACAAAAGACTACAGTGGGAAACCTCTCACATGCCGACTTTACACTTCTTATAACTGAGTTGGTATCCTTAATGCCCACTGGGCCAGTGTAAACCACTTCCCACAATGCAGACACCTTCACATATGCTTTCTACGGACATCTCCAAGAATGCATGGATCATGCAATCACAAATGAAACCATGACCCTCTCCACCAAGGGCAGGCGTCCTGTCTGGTGGACCCCAGCATTGAACAAATTGTATAACAACAGAAGGTAGCTACTGCACGGCAGAGCATACTTCCATAGAGCTACGGCATCTCTGATCAGCAGTAGTAGAAAGATACGCTTTGTCGTACAAACATGCAAGGCCAACAATGACAGGGACATCGCTATGGTCACTACAGTAACCACAAGGCCTTCTTCTGCTATGTTACACACCTGGGTGGGAACCCTCAGTTGTGTTCACAGTTAGTTCACAGTGACAAACGCTACACTGAACACACAGATAATGCCAACATTCTGGCAGACAGGTTCAGTGCAGGTTTCTCCCCTCCCTCACCCACACATGTGAAATTACTTATCCCAGCTGACTGTAACCTCCCTGTCATCTCAGATGTCCAGCTGGGAACCACCCTCAGCAGAGCTGTAAACACAGCATCAATGGGACCCAACGGTATTGCAGGTTGCATGCTACGTGAACTGCAAGAGGAGCTATACATGCATATTAAATGCTATTCAGCCGTAGCCTTACTACAACATATGTACCTGGACACTGGCATACAGCAACAGTAGTCCCACTCCACACAGGAGGCACCTCTACAGGCCCTGGTAACTACTGCCCCATAAGCTTAACCAGCCTGGTCTGCAACGCTATGGAAAGGATCATTATGGTACCCATACACAGAGACATTGGGGACTTAGACACTTGATCCCACCCAGTTTGGCTTTGTAGAGGGCAGATCCTGCCTTATGAACCTGGTTGACCTTTTCAAATCAGTCACTAGAGCCATTGACGAGGGCACAGTGGTCCATACAGCCTACCTGGACTTGCCTACTGCTTTCGACACAATACCGCACTCTGGCATCATAGACATGATCAACAGCTGAAATGTAAATCCATATGTCACATGATGGGTTGCAAACCGGCTAACGGATAGAAACCCTACAGTCAAACTCACTGGTGCCATGTCAGACTCAGAGCCAGTCACATATGGTGTCCCACAGGGCTCTGTCCTGGGACCGCTCATGTTCGGCATATAATTCTCAGATGTGGAAGCAGACATGGGAGGGTAGTGGCTGACAATGTTCAAAGATGACTGCATACTAGGCGCCATAGGTGATACACCAGCTGACATATACATCCTACTGACAGGCCTCACAGACACCAACAACTGGTGCCGGAGTCATGGCCTTATACTGCATGCCACGTAATGTATAGTCATACCCTTTTGGACGGACAAGGTACCCACATATTATCACATAGACAGTAACCCATTGAGTACAGACAAAGTAATCGGAGACCTGGTGACACTAATCAATGCTGACCTCTCATTTGACACCCACGTTGCCAAAGTGGTTGGATAGACTTCCTACCTTGCCCACCTTATCATGAAGGGATTCACATCCAGATCAAAGGGTCATTGTACCCTATACTCCTCCCTTATCAGGCCCATGACTGTGTACTATGCCCCATTTTGTATGTACCTCACCTGGCACTTGCAACAGCTAGGGGGACCCCATAAGTACATCACCAGGAGGATCAAGGGTCTGCAACAACTGTCGTATGCTGCCAGACTAACGTAACTCATGCTCTATTCCATAGCATACTGCCTACGTAGGGGTGATCTGTGCCTGATGTAGTAGGCCATGTCCAATCAGGTATTGATGGACATGTTCCACCTCATACAATCCAAATCCATCAGAACCACAACAGCTATGGATTTAAACCTCAGCACACATATGAACAGGACATACTGTAGGGACAGATCCATCACAAAGAGGCTTCCCATACTGTGGAACAGGATCCCAGTTCATGTTAGGCAGAGACCCTCACTGACACTCTTCATGCGCATTCTTGACAAGTGGATGGGAGATCATAGGTTCACAGCAGGGGTCATCTCTGTGTCACTACTAGACAGAGGCACAGTAAACTAATGCTATTATGTAGGGGGGGTCTTCACTGTGTCACTACTATACAGAGGCGCAAATTTCTAAATCTATTCTATACACTGTCTGCAGACAGCCTAGTATTAAACTATGACACTGTGAAGCTATATATGTCTATGTATTTCTACATCCCTCTCTATCTATGTATACACATATGCATATTATATATATATATATATATATATATATATATATATATATATACATACATATCTCAATATACATACGTATACACGTTACATATATATATATATATATATATATATATATATATATATATATATACTCCTTTTTAGTTCCACATATGTATACACACAGTAACGAACTGCTGAACATCCATTACTGTACAACCTACTTGTACATTGCACTACAACCTACATTGCTATGTGCACATAGCTACTGTCACATACATATGTATGTGGAGCCTTCAGTGACAGTTGCAGTATGTCCCCGGCCCTATGCACATCTTCATATACATAGATACAGACCAATAACACATCTGGAGGGTTCACAGTATGTAGAGTATTATAGTAGTACTTTACATTACCTGTGTTTGTTGCAGCTGTTTGCATAGGCTTGCAGTTACTTGGCCTGCTGCCAGCCTCTTTGTTTTGTTGTTTCAGTTTTTTTTTTTTCTCTTTCTTTCTTTCTTTCTTTTTTTTTTTATCTCTCGCTCTCTCTCTCTACCTTCAGCGGGTGCAATGAAAGTATTGCATGTGTGGACTGGGAGTACAGGATGCTTTTGTAGGTATCTGCACATGTCCATGTGATGGCCTCTGCACCAATTGTTAGCCAGCATTTACTAATTGCATGCAGCCTGTTGTTTAGTGATTGCAGTTCTCACTGTGATTACAAGACTGTGCTATAAAAAGGTCTGTTAGGTAGGCGTAGCCCTTTCAGGTTATCAGGGTGGGGACCATGCTGGTTTGCTGTGGACACTGATCTGTGAGTGTAAGGGTTGGTATGTCTCTCATATTTCAGGCTGTGTTGTAGACACTGCAATGCATGTTGTTCTGTAAGCTGAGTATTCCTTCCTCCAGTGTCCTCTTCTCCATGTATATGTAAACTGACACCTACGGCTAGTAATACTGTGTATATGGGTGTGTGTGCTTTCCTGTGGGGATTGTGGTGTAACTGGTATATAGCAGTGGCTCTTGCAATCTGTTGCTATGGCTTCAATATTTGGCCTTTACATTCACTCCTTGTATGCCTGCTAGGTGTCTTTCCTGTAATGTGTTGCTATGGCTTTCCTATTTTCCATTTACATTCACAGCTTGTAATGCTTGCTAAATCTTTTTGGGCAGAAATTCCCTATGTGTTTGTTGTGGTAGGGTGTTACTGCATGCAGTGTGGTCTGGCCATGGTGTGGGCCTTGACACTTACAGGGGTATTTGATCATGCTGCTGAGCAGGCCTCAGTTACTCTCCGGTGCATCTTTTAGCAGCCTCATGGAATGGTACATAGCAGTGGGTTACTCCAATGACATATTCTGATATCCTGCAGTTGTGACTGTGGGTTATTTCAAGCATATGTATTAGTACACCATTTGTGACGTGCAGGTGGTGCTTACCTTCAGTCAGTCATAGTTACCATTGCATGTGTAGTTACACCTTTCTGCCTACTGTTAGTACATTTGACAGGGTGTCAGTGGGGCACAGCTGACATTTGTTTTCACATCAGGGACATCCCTGTCACTCAGTCACAGTTGCTATGTCTGATCTCTTAACTATTCAACTATGGCAGTGTTTATCCTGCTCTGAGTATGTGTGTGGCTTGCCAAATGCTACTGTGACATTATTACCTAGTAGCTACCAACTAGCATGACTGTTTCTCAGCACACAGTACTATTTTACAAATCCACTAAATTTGACAGTAAATATACATGACATGCTTTGTGTACTAGACTTGCTATATTCCCTTTACATTAATTCCTACTATTTTATGATATATTTCTTTCAGCACAATGTTCTTGTATAGCAGTCATGGCTTAGTGGTAAGTCATGCAGACTAGTGTTTCCAAGGTCCTGGGTTCAAGACTGAGGGAGGTATTTTATTTTGCTGCTGAGAAAACTACAGGCCTTGTCATTCAGAGTGACTAAGGCACTTTTAAGCAGTTGTAAACGGGTTAGCAGTGGTTTGCACGGAGGTCACACATGCGCACTGCCGCTTAGCTTCACGCACACCCACTTACTACTGCTTAAAAGTGCTTACTCTCGCGCACACCCGCGCTATTTTCTTTTAAAGAAAAGAAAATGGGGAGATAGGAAAGTGGTGAAAAAGTGGGCACAAAGAGGGTAGGACAGTAGGAAAACAAGCTCGGGTTTTGCAGGAGGGATGTAGGAAAGGCCCATAGCTGCCCATTTCTTCGTCAGCAATAGCTGTGCATATGTTTGTAATTTGGTGTGAAATTTGAAACCTTCCACCCCTGAGAGAGGTGTGAGGACAACAATAATATTTGTTGTACAGCCAATTGTAATTGCCAGTTTACATGTCCAGCAGACATGTGTGCAAAATGGGCAGCTATGTATGGGGCATAATTTTTTGTGGGTACAGAGTGCCCTTTTTTTGCCAGGTGAGAGTGGTATGTCAGGTACGGGAAGTCGGTATAGCTGGGGAGGTAGATAGGGGAGGTTAACAGACAAGACAAACGAGACACATACAGGGGTGGTGTATGACACATGTGGGGGGGGTTACACAATTGACGGGGACGGATGTTTGGATATCTCGAGCCCATGAGCCCACAGATGGCAACAGTGGAACTGAGATCCCCACCCATGGTCAGTTGCCACTGTGCCTTCACTGCCCAGGATGGGGCTGTGCTGGGGGCTGTGTAGGCCGGGCAGCAGGCACGCCCGTGAGTTGTGCCACCCATGCCTCAAGCTGGCATAGGGGCCCAAGCACAGCGTGCCGGATCTCCCTACGCACTACAGTCCGGACACTATGGAGGGTGAGTGGATGTTCTCCTCTGGCCACACTTGTAGAGGGGGGATGAGCCCCATCCCCTGCAGTGCTTCCACCCGCAGGTGGCACAGGGCCACCGGAGGAGGGTCCAGCCTGGGCACTACTGCCAGGTGCACTCGCCAGCTGAGGTGGGAGAGGTGGGTCCACTGGAACCCGCCTTCCCTGTCGTCCTATGTTTTGCATTATGTTATGACAGTTTGGGTTAGTAACGTACAATACCATTCACAATTAGTTGTAACAGCATGCATTAGTATTCCCATTAACCAAACACCCATAAATTCAAGCCATTGAACAGCAAGCATAACACATGCATAATTTGAACAGCAATACACAATCCAACAACATGCAGGGTTGATTGATGGCAACAGGCCATCAGGTTTGGCTGTATGAACAGGGCACATGCATCAACGTACATGCAAATATGTATGAACCAACAGGGCAAATGTCCAGGGGTGTTAATTGTGAATGCACATACCCATTTCATGTGGAATGGATTATTTGTGGTTATTGAGTAGGGTGAATAAATATTTCATTAACAACTTCAAATACCTATACATATGCTGTACATTTCTACTAGATGCAGATATATACACACTACAGGTCTGACTACAGTTTCCTATGTGATAACTAATTCAGGTTGGTGATAGGAATGTTACTGCTACATCAATATACATTTCATATTTATTCATACACATTCATATCTGGCTCTGTTCAGCTACATCATCCTGCTACATTTGCTTCATATGGCTATAGACAACTGTGGATGTTTGGTATTTCATACAACCATACTATCTGCATATTGCAAACTGAGAGCAACATATCCAGATTTTGGGACACACATTCCAGCTTCAGTACTTTTTTCAACACATGTTGCTGTTTGGTTCTGCCTGTCACATTCATTTCATTCTGTACTGACTGCAGTATACTTTATTCAGGAGTTATTACTACTTTATTGGTGAATTCATACCTCTTTCTCACACTCTCTCACTTGTTTTATTTTTACAATTCAGGATGGCACTTAATTCTAGGCTTTATTGACATGTTTTACTTTTAGTTATAACAATCCTTTGCAACAGTCTCACTTGTGCCATGTTTCAGAATTTAAACAGGGATATATTTCACACATGTGTTTTACTCAGCTTCTGTAGCTGTACTTTTCAGCCTGCTGCAGGTTATGTACTATTATATTACAGGTGGGACATCTTTATTTCAGACTTGTTTCATTTTTATTTTTGGATTACAGGCTGCATCACACTTTTGTAATCAAGCAATACTTGCAAACTCTCTTACACTGTTACTTGCACATTTTATTAATAAGTGACTACACTGCACTCTTTTGCAAACTGTCATACTTATATATTTTTTTACAGTTACAGGGAGAGAATTATTGACCTGCCTGGTGGCGCAACTGCACCAGCCTATTGGCATAGGCTCGACGGTTCATGGAACGGACACCTGCAGCTGTAATATAAATGAAGTAGTATTGGAATACACATCTCCATAATATCAGTTAGGTTAATTTCTTACATAAATAATTACATGTAACTTACTCAGTAGTGGGGCGTTGGGCATTTGCCGGGCCTCCTGGATCCAACGGTTCAGTTGGTCCTGCTTCCGTCTCTTCAGGTCCGCATGGTGGTGACAGACCTGTTCACCAGTCCTTGGTATTCCTGTGGCACTGGTAAGATCATGTGCCAACCGGTCCCACCCCTCAGCCCTATATGCTCCCCACAGGACCTGGCCCTGCATAAGTTGGGCCTCATGATCATGGACGAGGAGCCAAACCATATATTTGGACTCCTCAATGCCCCACCTCTGTGCTCGGAAGCAACTACCCTCTCCTACAACTGCCATCCTGGCTGCAAGTTGGTTCCACAATCGGGTATGCTGTGTATTCCCGCCTATGGGGCTTATATATGCCGGTTTTCCCGCACTTATTTGTGATTGGCCATTTTGGAATTGTATCAGCTTCACAAAACCTGCTTTGTCATGTTCCTCTTTCTATTCATTCCTATATATATGCTATTACTGCATTTCTAAGTGCTACTGTCATGGCTTAGTGGTTCAGTACTTTGACTATGGTGCATGGTATCCTGGGTTCGAGCCTGGCCATCGCTTTTTATATTTTATGACTGTCTACACAGGCTAAGAGGTGTGTCTGTGTAAAGGCAGTCTTGATACAGCTTGCTCAACGTTGCCTGTCGGTTAGCTTGTTGGCGCGGTGCGCAGCTCCGCGCAAATGGGTTACGCTGGTTTACGCGTCGTTTGGCTGTCAGCACACATATTATGCTCAGCTCAGCTATGGGCACACAGTTTCAGCGTCTTACAATGCTGCTCAACCCCGGGCACTCATTTTACACCTGTTAAACCACTGCGCACCTACGGGCACTCATTTTAATCCTGTTAAAACACTGCTCACCTACGGGCACTCATTTTAAACCGGTTAAAACACTGCTCACCTACAGGCAGATATCCTCAACTTGTTAGACTGTAGCTCAGCTATAGGCACATCTGACATTTTTTTTTTTATTATCTCACATTTCTTCAAAATACATGGCCTATTTCATTACAATTTACATAAAATATAATTTTATATATGTACATATATGTCAGGGAATTGTTTCGTGCTTATTTCACTAAAAATAAAAATTGATGTTGTGGGGGCTCGAACCATGACTGCCTCCTCTTTAGCCAACGTCTCTACTGCTACGCTATTGCTTCTTGGCTTACTTTGCATATTTAGTTCTTATATGCTTTTCCACTGACTGCTAACTGTGGCTAAGCGCCGGGCACGCCCGCGCAAATGAGCGCACTCACGGGCAAACATCTTTACAACTTATAAAAAAAAATCTAAGATGTTCATTTATACATTTTATGTTCATAGTCTGTGGGGGCATGTGTTGTGTTGTGTTTATTCACATTTACATGGATTCTGTCGTGGGGGTTTACTTTCGGGACTTTTACTCTTCTGGGGGCATGTCCGTTTGCAGTGCTCACTCTACGGACACACCCCCTACTGTCTTGTACGGACCATGTTAGCCTTAGGTGTGATTCAGCATGCCCTCATGCATATGCATGGCATGCTGACGTCACACCGTTTAACTGCAGCCTCCGTGTAAGCCTTGTAACTCTTACACGGAGGCTTCGTGAATCCTGCCCAATGTTAAAATTAACTTAGAAACACAACAATAAATTAAAAATCTTTACTTATCTTTGTTGCTATAAGTAAATATATACGCTTATGTATGTTTATAACAAGTACTCTTTTCTGATCACATGACGTACATACCTGGCATTGTAGAACCTTTTGAATACAATGTGCAGACAGCTGATTATCAGGTTAATCACAAAAGACAGCATATCATTTGTTGTAACTGGTGACGATGATAATGATTATGATGCTTGCTCACTATTATATTACATCCAGTGTTTTTTGTTGGTTAAACGCACTTATTTAAATTAATCTGCATATGAAGTGTAATGCACTGTAAGGTTCTTTCTGACTTAGTATATGCCTCTTATATAATTGGTACAAATACAGTGATGTGTAAAATTGACTCTTTTGTAATTGATAACAAACTGTTGCTGAACCAAAAAACCAAGAAAAAACAGACTGGATCAGAGAAATCAGAAAGCCACAAAGTCCACTCAGCGATATTTAGTATCGCTGAGTGGACTTGGTGGCTTTCTGATTTCTCTGATCCAGACTGTTTTTTCTTTTGTAATTGATGTTACGTAAGTCAGTGAACTTACTCTAAATGTAAAGATGTGAGTTCTGTCTGGGGAAGTTAATAATCCTGAACTTCCAGAGGGAGCATTCTGGACAGCAGAGATGTGAGAAAACTGGTAGGTCTGCACAAAATAGGCATTTGAAAATGTTAGAGATTTTTTTAAAATATAACAAAACCATTAAATGGTCCCTTTATTTCAAAAGACAATACCGTTTGACCAAGCACCTAATACTGTCTAGGACTAAAACTTTGATGATTTGAGGCTGAAATCCTTTCCTTGCACTGATGGGGGTGAGTAGCAACGAATGCCTGTCTGTATTACAGAAAGCATCACAAAAATCATCTTATTGTTACATGCAGAGGAGACTGGTAGACTGAACACATGCAAGTATCTGGAAATGGACATTTTGTGACAGTGGAATTGGACCTCTGCGGTACCATTTCCATATGTAGGTTTCAGCAGAGCATTTGTAACCACAGCTGGACTATGAGGGAATAACACATATCTAATGTAAAAAATGCATTTGTGTTTTTCTGCTTCTTAATGAGAGCTTTCTTTCTTTAATTAATAGAACACTTACTGATTGGATATCTACCCCTGCCTAGACTAGATATGTAGGCATACAAGGTTTGACTCAGTTTCATTTGTTTGTATGGGCTTATGATTGCAAGATGATGGTTTCAGTGCAAGGCTAATGAAGAAGGAAATATATAAGCTTATGAAAAAGACATCTCATTTGTTGTTTCAATTTATAGGGTGCCGCTTGCTAACTTTATTAACTTACTTTCTTTCTTTGCATTTCAGGAGTTTTTCACTGACAAATCTTGCAGCTGCCATTGCCCAGTTACAGAATACTGAAATATGGGATGGACAAAACTCAGTACAGTTTTAATGTGCTTTTGGGTTTTGGCTGGGAGAGTGTGGAAGATGAACATCACAGTGGGAGGATATGAAGAGAAGAAATATATTACAGGAATTTGCCACTTAGTGACTGCTTTGTAAAGGGGGATAGAAATTGTCAACACTCATCAGTATCTTGTACTAGGCATGCTTCAGCCTGAAAATGATCATGTCTGGAGTAACTTTGTATGTGGAGGTGTTGCACACTTTTGTCAGTTATTTCCACTGAACATGATATATATTTTTAACTTTTTTCTTGCTTATATAGATTCTAATGCAGATCAGAACTATGAAGGCTTCTATGCAAAGTGCACGTTTAGAGAGTTCATTACTTTTACGATATAGATTAAGAAATGATAACATTTTGCAGCTGTGTACTAATCTTGCTTGTAATTACAGTATGAGAAGACATAGTTGGAACAAATAATTATTTTTATGACATGGTGATGAAATGCCTTTTTTAGATTCACTAATACACAGAATAGATAGTTTCATACCTCTCAACCTCTTAGAGCAAGAAATCTGATCAAAGCCATAAGTAAAAATGGGACAAAGGCCCAAAAATAGGAACACTGTTTAAATATTGCTCTTAAAAACTTAGAAAGTTGATAGAATAACAGGTTTTGCATTAGCATGATTTTTCTAAAGTATATGAAGTCTCAAACTCAAATGTCTGTCATTATCTTCTAATTTAAATCTTTAATGATTTGTCACCAGTTTGAAAGAAAATTACAGTTTTATGAAAACGGACCAAAAATTCAAGGCAAAAATCTGGACATTCTGCAAAAGTCTGTACAGTTGAGAGGCATGGCACTATCATAGTTTTGTCCAGTATTGACAAGTAAACATAAGTACCCCCATTCATTCTAGAGTTAAAATAAGCAAAAAGTCTTCTGATGTTATAGAAGGTTACAAATGATGTAATACCTTGCTGCATAGTTTCAAAATGTAAAATTGTTTTTTTTCTTTCACCCACGCCATTACAAGACAGCAAGGTAGAAAAGGGAAGTTAAAAGTTTTGTGCCTTTGTATGTATGTTTGCAAAAAAAAAAAAAATGGTGTGCTCCATTTCTAAGGAGATTCCAGAAAGGTATGATGTTTCAAGAGGCTGGTAAAAATAAAACATTATAAGAAGACAGGAACAACAGTTTAATACAAAAGATAAACATATGTGAATGGATAATTTTTATTGCATGTTAAACAGAACTATCACTTTAGAGAAGCATGCATTGATTAGAAATGTCCCCTTGTTTATATTATAGCATGTTGTACATGAATCTGTCCAGGTTCCTGTATTATCAGCTTAATTACTATCCAGTGCTTATTTATTCACATCAGATATATTATAATAAACTCAGACTGTTTTTTTGTGTGTGTTTTTAGTGTATACCTCAAAACCAGAAACTTTTACTTATATTACTTTGGATGAAAATGCACATTATAATTGATGAGGTAACCTTTGCTGTACATATAAAGTTTGTGATCCTTAGGATTGTAGCTAAGACTGTGGAGTTCTATGAGTGGCCTTGAAAATCTAATACTTGCAATGCCTTCTGTGCTGGTTTTTGTGTCATATGTGGCAAACACTTCCTCAGTATCACTCCCAGTTGAGCGAGTTGCATGCAGAACTCCACATATCATGAAAGCATTACTAGCAATTTTTTTGAAGATGTTAGTATTCCATGTTTTTTCAACCAAAAAGGCAGCTTCATTGATTTTGGAAATGACAATGTTACCCCCGTTCGCACTGGTGGCGTATATCACCCACAGTCCTTGCTCATCAACAGCAAAATCCATGTCCTGGTACACTGAGCTGCTGTATGGATATGTGTTAGAATAGCCTGCTCCTGTCAGTATGCTCTTTTCTAAGGCTAAAGTATCAACGTTAAGTCTGCACATGTATTGATTTCGATAGCAGTTGTAGTATAAGTTGTTCTTGTACATAACTATACCACTCCCTGAACCTTGAGATGCAGTCGCTAGAGTTCCAGATTTAAAGTAGGAATGAATAAGCAAGTTTTCATAGCTTGATGCAAAGAGGTATGCCTGAAGTGCAGCATTGGATGATACTGGAGTTACCCAGTGCAGATTCTCCCTGCCTGTAACTGGATATGGGTCTTTGCCCCATGCACCGTCAATGTAAGCTGCACCATGGTAATTGAGCTGCACAATAAATGGCTGACTGAAACTTTTAATGCCTCTGTGATTACATGAGCCTATAAAGGAAAGAGAAAATGAGACACAATCAAAACAACAGTCTATGGTTTACTATTTGCCATTTACACATATGACAGGACTACTGCATGTTTAATACTGAAGCCATTATGTTCTACCATTACAGAATACATTGTATATTCATACTTTCAAAATAAAATTCTTAATGGTATGCTGAAATATAGCAAATACTTCTGAAACAATATCAATCTTAAATATTCTGAGCAAGTTCATGCACATCCCATAATTAAAAAGCAGTGCTCTTATTTGCAGGTAGATTAAATGGATGTAAATACCCTCATTATGGATTACTTTTAGCAAATATGAATTTATTTTGCTGTTAACATGTGCCTATCATACTTAGAGCAGAACAGAACAGTTTGGTAATATAACAATCTAGAAATGAGAAATTACAGTACCACAATCCAAAAGAGTGGTTTGAGTAAAGTTTGGTACAAATTACACTTTATAATTACGAGCATTAATTGTTGCAGTCTGCTTGTGTGAACTGTTATAGTTAAGCTAATAAAATATCATTTATAATAAAAATAACAGTATCACATTTCCACTAAGATATATTTCTTGGTGTAGGTGACAGCTGAATATACAAAAGTTATACATATAATACCATAATAATAAAGTTGTAGAAATGGGGCCAGCCTCGGTAACGTTTGGGACCAAGGCAGCAGGCATTATAAGTATTTGGCACTCCAAAATTTCCCAGGCTGTTTAGTACCTCCTCATATCCCATAATTCACAGTGCAGGCCTCCTTCTCCAGATATGAGATAGCCATGTTAATCTAAATAATGTGAAAAAATATACATCAAGACCATCTCAGCCCAGGTGTGTATGTGTGTGGGAAAGGTCAGGTAATTACAGAGGATGGCCTAGTTCCTACATCTTTATCATTATGGTAAGTACATAACTTTTATGTCTTATAGGACTGACTTTATCTTCAATAACTTGAATGACAGACTCTCAAGTTCTTCCTAAAGGGTGGACCTTAGTACATATTATCCTTGATAATAATGACCCTGAAGGAGGATCTCAGCGTAGATATTAGGACTAATCTATAGTGCTTCAGAAAAGAAATAAGGATAACTACACAGCAGCTGCATAAATACCATATAAACATGGAGAAAAGGCTATAAATTAACCCCAGCATAGTGCTGTGATCCTTAGTAAGTACAAATAAGGTCTTATTATATGAAACATAATAAAAGGTTATGCAGTGGGCAAGTCATCTAGCAAGCAGCAAGGGTAATTTTGGAAACTCGTTCCATGGATGGGATTAAAAGAAACAAGCAATCCTTTCCTAAAGATTTACTTGTGCTTAGGAAGTACCTTAAATTCCTGTGGATATCCATGTAGTACAATAAGTAACTCCCCATGGTTAGAATAACGAAATGATAAAACAGGTAAATAAATGTTTTGGTTTACGTCACACTGTCTTTATGTTTCCAAGAAAGGAGGATCTACTAAAAGAGCATGCAATTCAGATATTCTCATGACAAAAATAAAAAAAAAACATCAAGAACAGTTTAAATTCAAGGACAAACAGTTTAATTTAGTTGTAGATGCAGACTCAAAGGGAGCATGTGTCTTTTTTTTCTAAGACAAAATACAAATTCAGGAGAAGTACTAGATCATCTAATGGAAGCCTTAGCAGGAAAATTCATTTTAAAAAGTCTTTATAGGCTTTCAAAGTTATGCAGGACAGATCACATTAACTTTTATGAAAATTCAGAATTACTGCCATGTGAATTTTACTAAAAGAACAATTCAAATCAGTGAACAAATTCCAGCTAATTAGCCAAGTATGACAGGGAGTCAGGATTTTGACCAGAAAAGGGATTTACACCCCCTGACTCAAGCCAAACAGAAGCACATTTCCATTTGTCTATGTATTATTTTATTGCATTGATTTTTAGGATGAAGAAATGCTAGCTACTAGTCTTCAAGAAAAAAAAAACTGAATTACTGGCATCTACTAGAAGTGGAGAAGCCAGATTGCAAATCACATGGACTGAATGTCTGGTGAGACTTGTCTGATACATGGAGAAACAGGTCCTAACTTGTCTCAAGAACCGAAACTTCTCCAGTAGAAGAGGCAGAATAAGGAACTAGACCTACCGGAGCCAGTATGGAGCTATGAGGATGGCACTGGCATTAAAAAGCTTTGCCTCCTGAACTAACTTTGTTACTGAGGTAAATATTGGAAAAGTATAAAGAACTCTGGTTGGCTACCTGAGATCCATAACATCCTTAGGAGATCTTGCCAATTACAGGACAAGGGAGAAGATGTCCTTGCATTCGGTGTTGGTCAAAGATATGTACAAGTTACAATTAGGCCCCACACTTTTCAAAAGCTACACTCACCAATAAGAAGCTTAGGGATTACTTTATGGCAAGTGCAGGCATGTGTTCAGTTTGCTTAGTTTGTTAGCATGAGAGCTCAACTCCCTCAGAATGTGAACTACAATGGCCCATTCCTGCACTGTCATGGCTTCCCAGAGTAAGGGGTAGGATCAATTTCTCCCTTGCTTCTTGATATACAATATGACTGCCATATTGTCCATCTGTATGGTTAGGCCTTCTGATGGAAGTTAGTCATGGAAGGCCTGGAATGTTAGAAAAATCTCTCTTCTCCAGTACATTACTATGAAATGAGAGTTATACTGCTGTCCAGATGCCCAGATGCCCAGAACGGTCTTCCCATTGTAATGCACCCCCCACCCATGGGATGATGCATCCCTGGTGAATGTCATTATAGAAGACGAAAGGTGGAATGAACTACCTTGAACACAGAGCAGCTGTCTGCTATCACAGATTCATTTTTGCATGATCCGGACATACAGATCACATGATACTGTGGATCTGCATTCAGCAGTCATGGGATACAAACAATATATTGAAAAACTCTCTGTATGTGCTGTCTGGGATCATATGAATGGTTACTGCCATGAGAGCCAGCACACTGAAAAAATGCATGTGATTTTTGTAGAGAAAGTTATAGGAACAAACACCTTAGAGGGAAGCACCTGAACCCTGTCCATATGGTGTTTTCTTCTGCTTAACTGAGTGCCTATTTGCAGATTATAAACATCAGACACAGTGAGGACTTGAAGTCTGTGGCAGGGATTTGTTTATAGTCACAGTTATCCCCAAAGACTAGAATAGACCGATCAGAGACTTCCCCCATCCAAGTATGAGAATATGTTGTTTCCTGCAGACACAAGTGAATCATTACTATGGACACACTTTTGCCAAATACCTTAGGAACTGAAGTGGGACTAAATGGGAATGCTGAAAACTGGGTATCGCTATCTCTGACTCAAGTACAGATACCTCCTGAAACACTTGTTGATTTTTATGAGAAGATTGCTATGCTAAGTGACCAATAACATAACCAATTATCTTTCTGAAAAATAAGACCAGACAAGATAAGACTGTCTGCAGCAAGGACATTTGAAAGGTGTCTTTTGGAGTGAATTAATTTTGGTCCAAGATGGACCTGAGATCTTTTAACTTTTTTGTCATCAAAAATAAACAAGAGTAATATTGGACCCTTTTGGGTCTGGTGAGATCTCCTTAGTGACTCTTGATTTTTTCTAAGAAATGTAGCGTACCTATTTGCTGCTTTTCTTTGATGGAGTGAGATATCTGGCAAGGGAGGGGGTACTGGGAATGAAAACTGGGAATTTTGCAATGCCTGACAACTGCAGTTTGCACCCACCTGCTCATGGCTATGGTGTCCCAGGCTGACAGGTTAAAGGACAAGTGACTCCTGACTTTCTCCAGTATAGAGCTGTTGGACAAAGTCTCAAGGTTTTTGGCTGCCTTCCTGTAAGAAGACTATGATTTCCCAAAGACTGACAAGAACATTGGCCATGGCCATGTCCTCTATGACCTCTTTAGAAAGAGCCTTGGTTTTTGGAACCCTTTCCGGCCATGTCCTCTATGACCTCTTTAGAAACAGCCTTGGTTTTGGAACCCTTTCCTGGATCTATTTGTTTTGTTTTTGCCCATTCTAGAACAATATGTGATATGGTCTTTTCTGTATTCAGATGATGGATCTCTGAGGAGCAGAAAACTTAATTCCTTCCACAGTCAGTATTTTCCTTTTTTGTTCTGCCTTCTCCATGTGTTCCTTGAAAATGAGGCCACAAATCTCAGAACCAAGAAATGGGATATTCATGAATGTCATCTTGGTATTCTTGGTAAATTTGGTCACTCTGCGGCAGTCATACCAGCAGACAGTAATACTGAATTCTGCAACTCTGACTGAAACTTTGGCTGTATTATTAAATTTAATCTTATCATTAGGTTTACCATGACAACAACAAAATGGGATATGAGTTTTTCTTTTAAATGTTCTGATCTGGAAACTATCTATGATCTGGATCATTTTGTCAAAATTTCCCTAAAAAAAAAAAAAAAGTTGCCAATAGGGCCCAAATAGCCAAGTGTTCTGAGAGAAAAACCTGAGGGCAGGTAGAAGACATAGCAACCTGGCCAGTCTTTTGTATATAGAAATGATTGTATCAGATGAGGGCCAAACAGTCCTAGAAACTACCCTGACATTAGCAGCTATAGACAGGATCACCAGTGTAGTCTGTTAGAAAAGTTCTATGACTTTCTGCACAGTTATAAAAGCTCTAAAAGAACCAGTTGTGAAGACTGGTAGAGAAGGGGTGAAGGCTGCCAGGCTGGTCAAATAGAATTTAATACATACTTCTATCATTTGTAAATATAAATATAAAATACAGGCTTGTTTCTTAAATGAAAGAAAACACTGTAAAATGTGAACTTTAAGATTGCAGCAACATTGCCATCTGCTTTAAGGAAAACTAAGTCAAGCATTTCAAATGTTCTTTGAAATTAAAATTATGTTTTGTATGTCCTTCGAAGTTAGAATTTAGAGGCGATGAGTCTGGAATAAGCATCCTGCCTATTGTTTTAAGGCTAAAGTTAATGACCAGAATTTACATGTGGAATGTCCTTTATTGCTCTAAGTGTAAAGGAATGTAAATGCAGTTTCGGTGTGGCCTGGGAACTCCAGAAAGTGTAAACAAATGATGTAATGTTTTATCAGAATTGCAGTTTCAATTTAAACAGTGAGAACCAGAGATTATTAAGCATTTTTGTCTTGATATTCAACTCAGCACTGCCTTGCTCTATGTAAGTAAGTTATCTTGGAAGTATCAGCAGAATAAATTCACAGCAGCCACGACTTAAAAATCCACTATTTATTTCCAGCAAACAAACAGTAAGCGCTTTCAAACTCACAGTTCTTCTTCAGACTAATTTACACATCACAACTGCTCATTATTTAAAATACAAACAAGCCAATCTGCAGACTTCAGGAATCATCTATGCAAATCCCTGGATCTAAGAACTGGTTTTAAAGAAACCTTGGTATTTAAACCTGGTTTCCTATCAGCAAGAAATTTACATATCCAGTGCAGTTCCATTTCTTCAGTGAAATTCACAAGGTCACTACCTCTAGGACCCATTTAACTGTCTCCATTACTTTAAACTTAAAGTAATGTAATGAGCCTAGCTCATAAACATGTTCAGCAAGTGCATTTGTTAGATCAGCCTTCCTCAAAGCATATTTATGCTCACGAATACATTCATATAGCATCCTATTAGACTTGCCAACATAAAAACTTTCACATGCTACACACGTAGCTAAATAGATAATATTCATAGTTTTGCAATTGGCTGACACTTTAAAAACATATTTTTTCTTAGAAACTGGATGTATAAATTCATTCAGTCTATCTATGGAAGAGCAATGTCTACAGGAACCACAGGGATGTGTGCCTTCTAGCCTAGAATACACTTCCATATTGTGCTCTGTATATTTATGATCTCCATAGCAGAGACGTCGTTTAAGAGATTTCTTGTTTTTGTAGGTGTAATCAGGTCTAACACCCACAATATCACATATTCTATCATCCATTGTCAAGATATTCCAGTTCGCATCAATCATCTGTCTAATCCTTCTAAAGTCACTAGCATAAGGTAGTACTAATGGAAGACCTTGTAGCTTCACATTCTCAATCTGCTGTTCAACAGGAGATTCAGTTGAGAAATAAGGACATGCTACAGTCAACCTCTTAGACTTGATGTCTTCTTTCATCTCACTTATTTCTTTTTTTATTATAACCTCTAGTCGGAAATTCATGTGCAACCATATCTAAATCTGTGGAAAATCCATCAGCAGTACTATTCTGCCGAGATACCCTCATCCCTTGTGTTTTCATAATGTTTTTAAACATATGAGAGGGATGCATACTATCACGCCTCAATATGTTGTTTCTCCTGGAGGGCTTTCTATACAGAGTAGTTGATAAACACGCCATTTCATCCTTAGTTAAACATACATCTAAAAAAAACATCTCTGAATATGAGACAGTGGTAGTGAACTTTAGAAACTCAGAACGATGCCTTTACAGTATGGAATCCCCCCCCCCCTCCCCACCCCACTGTATTAAACTGAAATGGATTGGACAGTCATTAGATCATGAACATTTGGTCTGTTGACATTGAACTGTTCTTATATAGGAATTTACCTAACATTTCAAGTAGGTACTAGTTTTGTTGGAGCAATTTCCAAACTGAGAACAAAGAGAGCTTTTTAAAAACCAAAATGCAGCCTTGAAACAGGAAACGCAATGCAGTGCAGCAAAATGCAATTTAATCTAAAAGAACACAGTTGAGAGCTTTCATCAGGTTGTAACTGAAAGACTTAAGGTCGACAACCAAGGCCATCAGGGCACATGTCTGTGTTGATGGCGTAGGCATCAACCTCTTTATAATTAAATAGAATTCTCTGTACAATTAATTCAGCAGTCAGACAACAAGTGTGTGACAAAACTTGTATTACTACTGGGGAAGAGATTGTCTCAGAGACCTGTACAGGAAAAGTAGGTTTGTCCACAACTTTCAGTTGAATGTTTGTGACTGGAGGTTCCATGGCTGAATGGTCTACTTTAGCTCCCGAAGAAGGTAAGTGTTGTGTCTTGCAAGCATTCTTTTTAAGAGATTGTGCTGCTTTAACTGTAGGAGACATTGAAACAACACTCTTTGAAGTTCATTGTTTAAAAGGTTTACAGATCAATTATTTTGGCACCAAAGGTATTTACTTAAGGTGAAAATAAGCAGAGGTAAATCCCAAGCCAGGGACACTTGGATGTTGCAGTGAAAGTTCCATTTCAAACATTTCAGTTACTATGTCAATGATCATGAGTACAAGGAGTGTCACTATTTCTCTTTTGAACTGAACACTATCAACAATTACTGGACCATGCTTAGTAATGGAGAACGCAAAATTAACTTGATGTTTTAGCTATCATGAAACTTGGATAAAAGACAAATTCTGTCTTTCAGTATGTCTGTCTGCATTTCACAGCAATATCAGGTATTTACTTACAACAGACTACACCTATGAATATGAGATGGAATTCTGTTTATCAGAAATACATATCAAGCTGTACTGCCCAGGAAAACACCAGCAGTGAGATGAAGCACCTAAATGGCTGCTACACACCTACTAGGAGGTGGTCATACTAAACTAAACCAAACATAGTTACGACGTACTTACTTCCTCCTTCTTCCCTTCTTCTGTTGAACAAAATCAAACTATCAAATAAGGTCTCAGTAGCTCCTGAGTGACTATAGTGTAAAGTAGAGTCAAAGAAACGGATTCAGAGGTCTCCCTTATGGTAGCATCAGATATAAACAAACAAACCACACCTTATCATGGTAACCAAGGGGTAGCACAGTAAATCTAGTATATCTCAATGTACTCCCCACCTTTGCAACAATGTCCCTCTACATGTCAAGCATAGTGGCACCCTTGCCACCTTCAAAGTAAACCTAGATAAGGGGATTGGCTGTTTCAACCCCCCCCCCACTCAATCTTGTTTTGCCTTCCTTGAGGGTCTACATTATATCAATGGAATGAATGCTGAACGGCCGAAATATCAAAAGTGCCATTCATCAAGTTCTGGCTTGTGGGATTGGGGTGCAGTGAAGATCGGGAATTTTGCCCTTTCCTCACTATAGTGTGGTCTCGGAATTGGTATATATAATTAGCGGGGGGGTGTTGGGGGATCAGCCCCCCCACAAAATCAAGTTATTTGAATGGCATTTTTGATATTTCAGTCGTTCGACATTCATTCCATTCAATATTATAATATAGACCCTTCCTCCATATACACATGCATTTGAGAGCAGACTGCACAGTGTTCCATGCACGGACATGTATTTATAATGTACATCATTGATGTTAGTGATATCTAGTGATAACAGTCAGTTGTCCACTCATTTGCAAAAAATGCTGCCCAATTGTACTCAGCACTTTCTCTCACTGATTCTGTATTTGAGTCCCACTTTTCTTATTGTTTTCACAAA